>NC_089735.1:6614042-6766170 GCF_035083965.1 Branchiostoma lanceolatum
GTGAATCTGTAGATATTTACAGTGATAATGTGAACCTACTATGGCTTTTTGATATATGTCCTATAAGACCTAACATGCATTCTAGACTCTCCATTGCATCTATATATACAGGTGATAACATACAGTCAGTATCGGGACTATCTATCGGTCATGTTACAGACAGATCTTATCATTCTAATGTCTTTAGAAAAGAGTGTGATGTAACGTCATATAATGTCCAGTTGTCATAGTGCACTGATTATCACGTCACTTCTGTACTAAATACATTCTTGTCAACAAGTTGACTTAATGCATGAAAGACTTGGATTATTGCTTCAAAGTAACATTCTCTTATATACACTTATCGATGTGAACTATGGAAAGACTAATAGAATATTTCATAGTCTTATAGCGTACCAATACAAGGATGGTTTTCATGGTTCAAACAATTACACAATAGAACACACACACTGTGACACATGAGAAATTTGCTGTGAACTGGCCATAAGCCGTCGGTACCTCCATCGCAATTTTGAACTTGTATAATGTTGTGACAGAATCATCCTAATTCTACTTCAGAATCAAAAAGTAAAAGCTTTTGAATTAGTTTTCATTTCACAGGTTACAAACATTTCCTGTCTAAAACTTACCCACTAATGTGATCATATACTCACCGCTGACATCCACAGATAATTTCTCTTTTTGATTTTAGCATGACCTTATTGGACATTATGAACACTTTTATCATTTCTAACTGCCTAAGGAAACTTTTCTGTTCATATGTGATTTTTAGGGTGACTCTAAAAAGTATCAAATGCTGCGTGACCAGGAGTAGAATAATGGGAAAGCTTTTTACTGTTTGTGATTTTTTTTTCATCCGCCACTGTTGTCACAAAACAGTCGAACACTTTTCCTCTACACCTAACAGACCGCATGTGTATCGTAAACACCGCATGCTCTTGCGCAAAATGGATTCAGTCATGACCTTCTTTTTTCGTCGAATCTAAGTGTGCAACTTGAGACACACTTATGTCGCAAAACCTTCTCAAGTTTCTTTACAAGGTGATAAAGATCAAGACTCAGGTATGCCATTTTTTGCCGGTCACGACAACAACTTGTTGTACATCAGGGCCCTAGCTGTAACCATGCCTGGATAGAGACGGAGGACGTCATAAACTATCTGCAATATTTTCTCCACTGCTCATTGAGTCACGTGTTCTTAATCTACATAAGGTGATGTCATAGAAATAGTTGTCTGCTTCGTCCTTGGCAAAGATTGATGCTGTACTTATGAAAATTTCGATAAAGTCCAAATTCGTGTTCAAAATGGATTCACAACGACTTCAGCCAACGCAACCACTACTTGTCAGCTCATGGATGTCCCTATAGCTTAACTGGTGTCAGCCTAATAGTTCTAATCAGTTGCTAATTGCCCCGGTTCAATCCTGGGCAGGACATCTCGGTTGGAGTTGCACCCGTCTTTCGGAAGAGACATAAATTGGGGATCCCGTATTCGAGGAGGTGTCTCGAGCACGTTAAAAGGGGAGGGGTAGCATTCCCCCTGGTACAAATACATGTTTACCCTGCTACTGAAACAGTCAGGAAACGTGCTGCCTTATGTGCCACTGGACACTACAAGGGTCTGACCGAACGAACGAACGGACGAACTTGTCTTGTCTTGTCCGTTGTTGTGTCAGACTTGTGTCTCCTCCAGAGCGCTCTGCCTGACGCTGCCCGACTGCTCCTCTACTTGTTGAGACGCCGTGGGAGGAGGCTTCCTCTGGAAAGCGAACTTCACTCCCCTTTTCTTCTGGAGAACAAGGAAAAGGAAGACAGAGTTTACGACCCTCTGATGTTTGTACTTTGTGTAAATGTTCCTAAGCCGCCACTGAGAGGCACATAATGCCCTTCAACCGTCCCTTGACCCTGAGATGTTGGTTCCAGAGTTAGTTCTTACTGAGACCAAGGAGGTTTATATAGAACCTCCTTGCTGAGACTTGATGTTGAACTTGAACCTATCGTGTATAGTGTTCAGAAAGATAGGAAAGGAGAGGAAAAGGAAATGAAATAGCCCGCGACTCAACTTAGAACATTTCATCGCTAGTCCCAGAGATTCAGCAGATTAAACCCTACAAGGGTGTGCAATATGTCAAATTTTCCAAACAGGACTTTTATTTCTTGTCTTTTGTCTATCTTGTAGCTGAAATCCATGTGTTTTAACCGCCTAAAATGGACTAAGATACTCAAAATGTTTTTTTTTGTGGGAACCCATCATCCGATAGAGGACATGTTTTAACCTTTATTCACATTGATAAATGAAAATCACAATATGTAGAGAAACGACAAAGACTGAACGTTCCGTTATTTTCTGTAAAGAAAATAAATGGCATAGAGAAAGAGAGACGACATAACAATTCGTTCTTCTTCTTTCAAAAACGAAAGCCGTTTCTAATGATCGTTTGTTGCTAGGAAAGTCTTTCTCCAAAGGTTTCTTCCTTTATCTTGCTGGAAAGTTTTCAGGTGAAACACGTGCCCAGTACATAACTCAGGAAATCCGTGCTGTTTATATGGATTATTGGCGACAGCGTATTGCAAAGCCGAGAATAGGGGAGCCATTTGCCGGAGCTGTGTGAGATAGGTGGTTATAGGAACGTCCATCTCACGGTGAGTCATTATCACATTTGGGTAACACCGTCGGCAAGTCCACCGCCAAACCCATCAAGAAAAGTTATGGCACCTTAGTTACTACAGCCGCCATTAATTTAATCCACTGCAGTTCTCTTTAGTCCCGCGCCACTAATGGCAACAGTCTGATCCTTCACACAAGCCAGGTTAAAGATACATCATACATCATGGCGTCAGGACCAAGCCCCTGGCAGAGCCATTACAGACTCACAAACCTTCTTTTAAAACCCTACTGTCCGCCCTCAGCATATAGTACTGGTAAAATTCCTAATCTTGTCAAATTACCGCGTTAGCGAGGTCGGTCATTCAACACGTCCGACATTTTAGTGAGGAGTGTTCGCCACTTGTGAGGACGGGACTCCTCCATATTCATGGATGGCCATCGTTGGTGAGATGAGCCTCTAGGTCTCTATGTGGTCAGCTCCACACCGTACATTATCCTTACGTCCAAACTGGACACCTAAGTGCGCCGTGAGGGGACAGGATGACCATTTCCATGACGTAAAACATGGCAGAATGGCGGTTAATGGACGCAGTCCGTGGCTTCCTACACATTTTACGAATCCATTTCCATCCCCTCCTTTCGATACATGTCGCCCCGGCTATCTATTTCTGCCACCGGGAGATTAACAGACTTGCATACAGTCTCATTACCGGGGGCTCCCCGGGGAACGTTGACCTCTGTCCGCGTAGACCTTACCACACGGTTTCGGCCAGCGTCCCGGTACACGTTACACCCTCATTACACCAGGGCAGCGACCGTGCTGCAACCGCGCTGCGACCGAAGATTTAACAAAGCGCTCAACCAATTTCATAGAAAAGATAGCTTTACGCTTTGTTTGTTTTGCTGTCGTTTCAGTCATACTATTACATTTTGCAGAAAATTCAGTTATAAAGTAAAGGATTACACAGATCAAATTTAGGTCGCAGCCAGATCACAGCGGAGTCGCCTACTAACGGAATGGGGCCTTGATGCGACTGTACATGCTTGTAACCGTCATGTACAGTCATGGTAGCATCTGCATAGACGTTGACAGACGTGCATTCATTTTAAGAGATAGCTCTTATCTGTCGCAATCTTTCACTGGCGGTAGAAATGGACATGGCCAGGCAAAAGGCTCGGCACTCCTGTATTGTCAATAAAGTTTCACGCAAAGAGCCAACGTCAAGAGGCCTCTGTGGTCACAAGAACAAAAACTAACTGTAGTTAAGTTTGGACGACATAAGCCACAATCAAAGTCATACCTATCATGAAATAGAAATGTCATCGGGTCTAAATGTTACGGATGGCTGAGTACTCGAGTATGAGCAGACGTTAAATTTACAGGTGAGATTTGGACACTGCGCTTGACTGACGTTAGATTTGGTTTAATGGTGACAGCGAGTACATGCTTTTCAAGTTGATGTTTTTGTGGACGCCAAGGTACAGAACCAAGGGAAATAATCCGTTTGGAGATATCTCTTTCCTATCCTTACCAATAACAAATTTAATTTTACAATTATTAACCAACCATGTCTGAATATTCTTATTTCTCACGGTTTTCCATAAGCTATTTCTTTTAACGATGAATCAATCTGAACTGCAAAATTTCAGAAAATATTACTGCTACTGTAGTGATTGTTTGTTTGTTAAGTGGAATTAGATGTCATATGAATCATCTGATTCACAAAGATGACGTAAGTTTTGAATTTCACCAAATCTGTTTTCTTGCCGTTAATTACTTTAAGGGCTAAGAAAAACAAAACAAAACAAAACAGAAATGGTTAAAGCAAATTTGATCTGACGGCTTGTGGCAAAGTTATTTACTTTTGCCGATTTCTTGAACCAGTCTTAAGTCTCCTGAGACTCGTGGCCCATTCCACCATTTGTTGTTTGATGACGCCCGCCGGCCATAATCTATCACGCGCACACATTTTCACGGTAAGTGTTTGTTCGGCGATGAATTTTTCTTCCATTTTTGCGATCGGTACAGAGATATGAAAGATCTTTCCAGCTTCTTTCGGTGCTTCGGCAAGATACGGACGGAAATGGAAACAAGGTTAGTGCCCAGCAGTACCAGGATTGTAAATTTTATCCCGCGCTTGGGAAGAAGTTTGTTGGTGCAATTGTGTCGTCCATTTTGTCGGTGTTAGTTGTCCTATGGATCATGGAGTGGACCGAATGTGCGGCTACCTTTCTTTGTATCAAAATATGTACTTCTGACAGAGATTGTCAGTAACCTGTCAAACGGCTACGATTATCAAATAGAATTTATATTTTCCTTATAGTTTACATCCATATACATGTTATGAGTCATCCTAAAAGTCAGACGCGTATGGGTTGAGCAACCAAATCGTTTTTCAGACTTTCTATAAGTAAGCTAAGGGGTATTCTAGGGAAAAAAAAGAAACTTCGAGATGAGAAAACCCACTAGGCCAAACTCGAAGACACTAGTTCTCAACAAAATGAAATCGAATGTGATAAGAGCAAGAAACTAGAATGAAGCTGTCACCAAAATAGAATGAGCCTACAACCAAGAAATAGACTATAGATACTACTAGAAAATAGAATGAAACTGCAACCAAAAAATTGAATTAAACTGCATTCAAAAGCTAGAATGAAACTGCAACCCAAGGAATAGAATGAAACTGAACTCAAAAAATTGAATGAAGCTGCAAGCAAAAAATAGAAGGAACCTGCAACCAAAAAGACAATGGAACTGCTACCACAAATAGAAGGAAATTCCAACTAAAAACAGAATGAAGCTAATGCAATGCCGATGGAGCTGCAACCAACACGTACCATCCTCCTGTATCTGGACTTCCCCTTGAGTGACATCATGGGGTGCCGGTAGCGCCTGCGCTGTGCCTTCTTCTGTTTCAACAGCTCCTGTTGTGCTTTGTACGTTCTTGAAACCTGGGGAAAGGGGGAGGGGGGCAGGAATATCAAACACTGGAGACATAAAACATGTAAGGCCAAAATTCAATCGTTACATGAACAAACTTCTAATGTAGAAATGATTTTAAAGAAAATTTTCATTCTGTTAGAATTTCATGGTTTATTATCAAGGCAGATAATAAGAAATCAACTACATTGAGCTATGTTCAAATCTATATGTACGTATTAAAAGCACTTTACAAAACATAATTGACACAAAGAGATAAAACGTGCTGGGAGTAGAAAAAAAAACAAAATGGCTTGTTTTGTATCTTCACCCATCTAACTTAACAGCTATTTATTTAGATTAGGATAAATTTGACAAGTCAACTGATAATAATGGTGATGGATAATAAGAATAAACAATCATCAAATAGCAATTGATAACATGAAAGAATTACATAATGATAACATAGCCCATTACAGAGATTACTGTTTAACGTTGATGAATGTCATTTTGAAAATTTTGTTGTTGGCCTGAATTATTTCGCAATACTCAAAGATGGGAAGAAGTGTAAAACATGAAACAGAAATCATATGAACTTCTCAATCCCTGAATACTTTTTTCCAATCGACATGACAGTGACTATGAAAGTCGTGTCAGATTAATAAGTATTCTGGCGCGCACTTGGTGAATCTGCCGACAGGCTCTGCGACGATTCCGATGATACATCGCACACTTGCGGTGCTGTCTTATCGCAATGGTAAGCGTAGCCGGCTGTTAGCCCTCCCAAGGGCCACTAATCAAGTGGTTTTCCCCGCGTAAGTGTCTTGAGAGCCTCGAGTCGACAGAACGAAACATGTCGTTTTTGGCGCCATGATTCTTGCGCGTGTTGCGCCCCGTCCTTAGTCTATTCCCCCTCAGATCACGTCTGATGGAGCCGGCGGGCCGCTCACATATCTCCGCGCTATCACCGCGCAAACAAGGTCACCTTACTTTTCAGCTGGAGGGAATTTTCCTTCCAAAGTCGGCCGAAATTTCCACCTCACGGTAATTTGTCATCATCTATCCGCCAGCGGAAAGAGCGGGGCCGCCGATCAATATGGCCGGATTTATTATTGTATCAAAATAATTCACGGAATGGAGATTGGATGGCGTCCCGGCGAGTCCAGATTAGAAAAGCCATCCAATAGAAGAGTGGGTAGAAATTCGGCAGCATAATCTGTATCGGGACAGGTGGCGTGCCAAATGAAGTGATAGCAACTCTAAATTAACGCAAAGGATACCAAACATATGTTAAATTGAAGCTCGCGTAGAAAGCCTTATGCCGTGACCTTTGGTCAGACCCTATTGGAAATATTCGATTAATGTTCAGAGAAAGAGTGACCCAGGAACCGGCGGTATCGGATTGGCGTAATTGAAAAAAAGAAAAGTTTCGACCCTTCTCGGTAACAGCTTCACAGAAGACGCTGTCAGAGGTTGCGGGTAAAACCAGGAGTCTCAAAACTGCCAGCTCGAATTTCCCGGCCATAAACTGTTGGCTTTGAAAGGCGTTCAGAGGACGGACCACTTGAGTGTTAAATTCTGCGGGAGCGTTCGCGCCAAGGCATGAGGCATGGAACCCTCGACCTGACATCTTTCGGATTATCATATTTAACCCGCGTATTGGACGTGAGAAAAATCGATGGGAATATAGCTGACGGCTCCCTTCTGCTCATTCTCTAATCGATTTTTGATGTGTATGGCTTAATATAGTGTGAAATACCGCGTGAACTCTGTGGCCCAAAGGTCGAGGAGTCAGCCTACCGCAATGTATACCAATGTGCCGCTATCCTTTACCGACACGCTTCAAACTACACAAACTAATACTCCACGGACAACTTTTTGCCATTTACCAAGGACAGTGTGAGAGTAATATCTTCGCTGACTGGATATCAAGCACAACGGCCGGGACGCCGCTCCACCCCGGGTTTCGGCTCAAAATGAGATTGGTCATTCCAAGTGCACCCGGTAATTGCTACATACATCAATAATGAGCGAGCGGCGGCGAACCGCCTTCCCCCGCGTGCTTTAAGAGGCGATTTCAAAGGCCACTGCAAATTGAATCTGACTGAATTTCATTAAAGCAAGGGCAAGACAAGAGGGATAAAATATGGGGCAGTAAAACAGGTCTGAGCAGGATTAGGATACGATGGTCTCCATACCTCTTCATTTAGGACACAATAAAACATGGCGAAGAAACTTCCCTGCAACGAGAAAGAGCAACAAAGAGGTTAACAAGCAGAGGCCATACAAGTCCATTAATCTAGCTTAAAGTCAAAGCATCTAGGCGCATCACCAGTCGAAACCTTCACTGTCTATCGTGAAAATGAATTGGATATGGTAGTCTGGCTAGTCCGTAGTGTCTCAACACACAAAAGCATTTATTGGAAAAGTCGTGGCGTAACAGGCTAGATATAACGTTTTGATATATAGATTTCTGTATGAATTTATACCCATGGAACTATATCTTGTTTTATTTCAAAGAGTGGTTTTTCTGTTTCGTCAGTAATCACCAAACTGTAACTTGATGATGTCTGGCGTCCTCAGGTGACACTGCGCACCATATTGCTGCCTGGACTGTCAAAGCATTACAGAACAATTCTCTACATGTGTCCCATTCGCTACAGTATGTTATGAACATGAGACCCTATGCGCAGTACACTTAATAACACAGAGCAGCACTTAACAAAGTCATTCAATAACAATTGGATCTCTGGGAATGTACTATTAGGCGGTATATCCGGGGTTTTAGTTGATACATAGGAACTATTTGAAGTGTAATAGATTCATAACCGTCTAAAGAGCTTAAAACTAAGCATGCAAGGGTAGGTATGTAGGCCTGAGTGGCCAATACATAAGACCAAGGAGGTACCTCCTTGATTAAACCATGCATTTTTACACTGTGCAATTATTTCGGAAAATAATAATCAACAAGGGCTATGCAGTGTTGCACTTTTCTTTTCTTGTTATCAGGATCATTTGTAATTCAGAAAGATTTTCATATTTAGTCGCCTTTTTTCTTTCTTTTTCCTTTTGTCTGTATTTCTTTCTGTCCTCTTCTTCTTGTCTATTTTTCTTTCGTTTTCTCCAGTCTCTCATTTATCCCCACAACGTAGTTGATACTTTACCTGAAGTGTGCTGAAAATGGCAAAGAGGTATTGCAAGATGGCGCCGACCATCTTAAGAGACAGAAAACTGAATGTCCACGTGACCATGGCCAGTACTAGCTGCGTCCAAACCGCCTTGGCGTGGTTTCTGCAAAACCAAAGAGATAACATTAGCTTTACGATGATATATGACTACATAAACAATGATGTGGGCTGTATATCTTTATTCAAACTTAATGAGACAGCACTGTTGTGACCATCTTTCTAGGCCATCCAACACTGCATGATATGTAATGTTAGATTTCGCAGGAAACCAAATACAGACAGGACTAAAAGCATTCATTATGAACCAAACAGCTACTCTAGCAACTTCCACTGCATCCATATTTCTCTAGCCTTGTATCCATCCTACTTCATGTCCAGTTCACTCCTTTGATCGCTTCCCTGTCCAATGGTCTGCAGGGAAGTGAGCAGAGGTGCGAACTTGAGCTGGAATAGGTTGGATAATAGGCTATCTTTCTCTAGTTCTTCTGCCACTTAGCTGTAACGTTAGTGACAGTTAGGTTGACTACAGGGCGGTGTGGATGGACGTTTATCTGTAGGTCTGTGCCGCCCTACCCCACCACTAGTGACTGGTTCTGAATCCAGTCGTGTTTGATCAAACGGTTCCTTTTTCAATCACGACATGCCGCAGATGTCTGATTACGGCTGCGTCAGCCGAGCTGTCGTTTGCCATCAGCTGGTGCGTGTTACTGCTGTCGCATGCCATCAGCTCGGTAGCGTGTGGCTGTTATCAAATCTCGACTCGCTCGTTAGGCTAGAGAAGCGGGGATCGTCATTCGGAGTGGCAGCACCATCAAACCGCAACTAAACATGTCTGATGGTAATAGATGTCTGGGTCATTATTACCACTTAGGCAACTACAGATAGCTTAATGGAAGCGGCAATTTTGTTGTTTCTATAGCTTTTGTTACAACCACACACATTTTGCGTGTTACTAAAACGTGTTATTACGTGCTAGTAGGGGGAAGGCATGGACTAGTCTTTGTTACAAAAAAGATACAAAAACAATGCAGCTCAAGATCTATATTTAGTATTATATGACCACCGACATGATATGATTTATAAGACACAAGTTCTAAAGGGAGTAGGGGCAAGGTAACGCTGATGTTGTCACAAGCTCACTTATGTTCAAAACCACTCTGGCTCTCTTGAGTTTGTTTTCCTCATACACTCTATTCCTCCATGTGATATCCCACTCCAGGACAGAGCTATTACAGACCTCACCGGCGTAACTTTTCCACTCTTTAGACATTCTGCCGAATAACCGTATCCCGCCGAATGACGATATTATGGACGCTTCTCGTGCTGAATGAAGACAGAGCGACGCCATCGCGGTGTACATGTGCGCACAGCGAGCCGTGACATCAATACAAAAGACCCTCGCTCCTGTCTATTAAGCCGCACTACTGTTAACGCCAGTTTGACCCTTGTCAAGGTGGCTTCAGATCGATTGAAGAGGAGAGAGGCCGGGTAAGAAAGGCCGTGACTGGTGTCCGGTTCGGCGGGTTGGCTCTCCCGGTAAACCCAACCAACCCCCCTCCCCCCCCCCCCCCCCACACACACACCCACGGAAAGGCCTTGACTGGCGTCCGGTTCGGCGGGGTGGTATTCGCCATGAGTACTGCCGACTTTTGGCCTTCTTTTTTGATTGTTTGTTACTGTTAGGCGCTCTCATATCTGTATTTGGCATTTCCACACAGAAAGTTTTCTTCCACTCTTGAAAACTGTGATATTGGGAAAGTCGCTGAAGATGTGATCCAATGAGCGAATCTGAAGGTATAAGATTTGCGCATGCGCAATGCAGGGGAAACTTACATGACGACTTTGTTTGCGTGTTGGTCCTTGGAGTAGGAACTTTCCACTATGTCCTTCATGGCGAAAATCAAAACCAGAGTGGTGATCTGAAAAATAAAGAATCCTTACATGTGGATCATATATTATAATATTTATATAAATTCTTATAAATAACAAAGAAATCAGCAGTATACTGTTTTGCCATCCACTGCTGTTGCATGAGTTGGCATAGGACTGTGCCAAATATGGACAATTGGAAAAAAGTTAAATATCTATCATTGATCTAAAGAGGATGTAACGTTACAATTTCTCAAGATGGTATCTATTTATGTAGCAAGGTCTGAAATCCACCGAATATGATGTAGTGCATTATACGAAGGTGCATACTCACTCCTTCAATACTTGTGAACTATTTTCAAATTTAGCGGGTTTACTTATAACTGAGAGGTCGTATATAATTCAGCCATTTTCACCATCACGAACAAGCGAGGGGAGGTCGAAGTCACTTAGTACGTTTTGGTTCTTGTGCTAGCTTCACATTGTATACATGTATCTGTAAACTATTCTACTGTTTTGAACTGTGCTTTACGCAATGGGCATATATGTATAATAAAGGTTTTCATTCATGCATTATACAAGCATGAATGTGTGAATGGGTGTATTTACCGTGAGAATACCGAATACCGGACCCAGCAGCATCCACACATGGTTCGGTGATATCCAGCATCTGCGAGAAACACATAACGTTAAACACAACACAACTTAAGGCAACTTAAGACAAATCTCAAATCAATTATAACTGAGGCGTAACAACCTCCGTAGCTTAAGTAGAATCTGTTTTCATAGTGTGGTTAACGAGCCGTAAGGAATTGATTTACAATAGGAAAAGAGCAAAAGTCAATATCAGAACATGGACGAAATTGTTCAGTATCTGATGAGGAGTTGGATATTGACATTTCTATCTTGTACATTTGTGAAGTTGGACGTCCCTGTAGCTCAACTGGCAGCAGCCTCACAGCTTAGCTACTGGTTCCAATTAGATGCTAACGGGGAGACCCCGGTTCAATTTTGGGTCAGGACATCTCGGTTGGGGCTGCATCCATGTTTTCGGAAGAGACGTGAAATGGGGTGTTCGAGGAGGTGCGTCGAGCACGTTAAAACAATGAGGGCCTGCAACCCCTCCCTGTAAAACTATCCCCTGATACTGAGACAGTAAGGACACTTGCTGTTCTATGTGCCACTAGGTACTGCAAGGTCAACAACAACAACAACAACAACAACAACATTTGTGAAGTTGGGATGGCATTTGGCTGCACTTACAAGTCACCGTCGTCGTAGTAGCTGTCCTGGTTTATCCCCACAAAAGCTGCCACCACCATCCCTGGGACAACTGGGGAGGAAAAGATCTAAGTGTTTTTTTGTCCGGTTTTTAAAATCTTCACGGTATAGAAAAAGAGAGATGGCGTGGTGAACTGGTGTGAGAAAAATCATGAGCAGCGCATTGTCACAGCAACAAACAGAGTCTAATCTGCAGTGTTTGTGTGTGTGTGTGTGTGTGTGTGCGTGTACATAAGATATTACTCAAAATTCAAACAATAATCTACGATTGTTGTCCATGGTCGAGCTTCTGATCATTACTTCTGTAGGGCTGTAGACTACATAAAATGTCGCATGATAAAGTGAAAACTGATGTATGAACATGACATATCTACCTAGTGATACGTAGTGAAAATAACTACATCCTCTTCTCCTTCATATATCATAACCCATGTAGGCATATATCATCATCATCGGCTATAATGTATTCTTCATATTGTAGACCCGTGAATCTAAGAAATTTATGATTGAATTTGTTTCACGTCTCTTTGAACATAATGACCGCAAAGTTTACCCTTTGATTACATTTGTTACGTAAGGGTGCTTATGCCAGGATCAGATCCTCCAGTACTTGTTAGTGACCTGTAAACTACAGATAGGGGCTCTCCGTGGTACTGAAAACGTTGTAGGTCTTCATCACTCTCTTGCGACTCATCGTACTGGCATGTTCTTTTGTAAATTTGTGAAAGGTAATGCATATCTGCTTCCGTGTTCATTTGAAAACAAACAAACACAGAATCTATACATAAAAAACTGTAAGGTCTTTTTTATCAAATCTTATCAAACATACTAACACGCTAAATTGATCTGTATATTTTTCACATCAAAATAATCAGTTGCTTATACATGTTTCCTTATTATCTTATCCTTTACATTTCCTCTGCTGGACCGGTTACTTGTTACCAACACTTAACATAACTGTTGGTATAATCCTTAGAGATAAGGGCCCGGCAGTATTAAAAGAAGAAAGGTGAAGACTAGATGAGATACGACTCCTAGATACCGCGCACTTGTCCATTTGCGGGCGGGGTCTCTATAATACTGACAGAGATGGTTGAGTGGCTTGTGACGAGGATTGGCCATCATTGTCGCCATAAAACTGTTTGTCCGGATGATGAAGATGTTTTGATTACTTGACGCTGGGCGCCTTTAAGTGTGACATGGTGACAGCAGACAAACTCTGAGTACCACACGATCAGCGTCTCATAAGCCGGGAGGCGCCAACCGCCGACCTCAGCCAGTAAATGGCTGCCACCCACCACTCAATAGGTCCTGTGTCACTAACGATGAACAAACCGGACGCTTAAGCGAAGCCTTTTAAGACATCATCTGATGCACGGTAAGAGCGGCCATGTGCAAATGTCACGACTCAGGATTGGATTTCTAAAAACGGCCCGACGGCAGTTGTGGATTATGCAGTACAAAAGTACTAACAATTTTCTTGCCGTAGGACGAAAAAGAAAGATCACTTTATCTTAAGTACATATTTAGAAGGATCCGCAAGGGGACAAGATGCATACAGAAACGATATCTGTGTGCGACAAGTGAGGGTTCGTGCTTTGTTCGCATATTCGTTAACAGATGCAGTTCGAAAGAAGGCAAGGGGGTCAAATCATTTCCTGTCTGAGATGGGCTGCCTATCTACAAATCTCGAATTTATATATCACACACAAAAAAGAAACAGACAAACAAACAAACAAAGAGAAAGTAACAAACTCTGCCGAAAATATAACCTATTTGTACAAGTATAAGTATAACCTATTATGGAGGCAACATCCACAACGCACTGTAGCTAGGAACAGTAAGAAATATGGAAAATGGTGGCATAGTGGACGTCTGGTAAGGGACAGCCGTTATATTTGATTCCTTGCCATTCACTGTCTTGTCACCATCGGCTCAAACATGTCAAGCTATGCAGCCTGACGGCTTACTGAGTCCATCTAGCGTTCTTTCACATAAGTACAGGTGATGAGTGCTAGTGATCTATGTTATTCTCTCTGTAAGGATCGCACGTCCCGTAGAATTGCTTATTCCAGACGCGTATATGATTACCTACAGGTGCTTTAAGAACAACCCATCAAAAGTGCGATGACTTGATAACGCCTTGGTAGTGCTTAACAAAATGGCGCCTGAGAAGTGATGTCGGAGTAAGTGCTTCACCCCTGGCATCCTTCATGCGCTTCAAGCCAACGACCGGGAAATTGAAGAAAAAATCACTTCGCCGCCAAATCATGGAGATTTCATGCATCGTTGTTTTCACAGCACTGCTGTTAAGTTTTAGATTTAACTATTTCTAAAATAACCGTCACTTTAAATGTAGATTAGAGGTAGCGTAGACTTGCGCCCTTCAAAGACATTTTGTTCTGATGTTCTGTCAAAATGCTTGCCTTTCTTTGCAATTAGTCAATTATCTACCATTGTTAGCGTATTTTTTCTTTATAAGTTCCTAAACTTGAGTGCGTCGCCAACGTGTATGTATGTATGTATGTATGTATGTATGTATCTGATCAACAATATGTAAGGCTTAGGGAAAAAATAAAATGTTGTGTTTCCGGTTACCCAACAACCCTAGCCGATCCTAGACGTTTTTCTTGGGTCGACTGATGACAAAAGACATACATGTTTTCGATCTGACATCCGAGTAATGAAACATGATAGAATTTCAACTTGACATGTAAATTTCACACTCTGTTAACAGACTAAGGCTTTGAAAAGCTGATCAGATGTAAGCATGTATTTCATTTCTTCGTTCAGTTTTTTGATATACTTGTGCTTGTACAATGAATATTGGTGTCCTTGTGCATTTCCTTTTTTACATCGTTAAACCGTATGTTTTTTTATCACTTCGGCCGAAATCTAGAAAGAAAAGAAAAGAAAAGGCAAATAAATGAGAATTCCTACCTACCGACCCTATCTATTCAGCGCCGTAATCGGAAAAACACAATATTTTCCCCTTGGCCTGAGTTTTCCACGCACATCAATAGACCCCATACGTACCCCATCCCATGACGTAGTACCTCGCCATGGGGCGCTGCTGCACGGCAGTTTCGTGCATGGCGTTGGACACCACGACATACAGGTTGAAGGCCTCATTCATCAACCACGTGAACATGGTCAGGAAGAAGTAGTGGATCAGAACTGCGAACCCGCGGCACACAAACTGGGATGGGAATACAAAACACAACAAAAATTGTTTCGTGTTTGAATCACAAAACATGTGCTAGATCAATAGCTTCCATCTTAGTGGAGTATTGTGTAGCTAATACGAAATATCGAACAATAATGAAGATTGTCAAGTTGCTTAGTTTTTGTAAAGTTGGAAAAAATACACGTGGTAGAGACATAAGAAACATACGTGTGAAAGGGACAGTGATTGTTATTAGTCAATTCAATGTCACAAGATTAATCCCATTCAAAAATTTAGTGTTGGCTTTTGATAAAGGAGTTAACGTTAGGTTTGACTTCTTTTTTTGAAAGCAGAGGAAGACGAAAAGCCCCACTTTTTCTATACATGTAATTTTTTGGTTCTGTGATCTTAGGAGGTTTTGTGGTTTTAGAAGAGATTAGCTTTCTGTGAATCCGTGAATTTAGGACAGTTGGGGTAGTTGTCGAGACTTCGTTAAAGATCTCTGTTCTTTCGTGTGGTTAAATGAACAATTGGAAATCGAAGAACATACACACCATACTTTCTGTACGTTTGATTCCGATGACGAAGAACAAGTGCAGAAGTGTGATAGAAGCGGCCAGGTTTTTGTGGACTTCGACTGTGTCTGCTTTGCACCTGTGTTGAATGATAGATAAGTGACGGATTATAACAACCATCCATTGGTGTTCAGCATTTTAGTGTATATTTCGATAGCGACGTCTAGCGATCTTTGTACAAATTGCAGTATAAATAGCCGCTGGCTATGGATTACCGTACTTTACAAAGATTTATTTTTGATTTGAATTACTGTTTTGTCCATACATTTTTGTACTGCTCCGAACATTAACCTTTCTATAGATGCTAGTAACCTTCAGTTAAAGAGATTAAAACATTTCCAACAAACTGAATAACTGAGACGAAGATTTCTTTTGGTTGAAAGTTATTCTAGCGTCCAGTCAAATCTAAGCCAACAGATAGGACGTACTTGTAGTAGTAGAACGCGCAGAAAGCTCCGATGCAGAGAAGCATGCATGCAATACACCCCATGACGGCTATGGGCTCCTGTTCAAAATGGCGCTGGTATGATAGCCTCCACTGCAATGGAAGAAATGCACAGTCTATTTCCATGGAAGGTACATATACGTATCTGTGACATGATTCTAAATATTCCTAACAGTTACCACGTATCCCATAATTGTGTATAATGATACTGTGCAGTGTAACACTCAAGACACATCAATGCTAGTGCTTGTTTGGAAAAACGTGGTTGCATTTGTTGGGTGATATCTGAAATACATGTATTGTATAATCCTACCCTAAAGCTATCCTTACCTAAACTGAAGTAATACATAATGTATGGATTGCAGCATAGGAACACATTCTATCGCTGTCTAAACATTCTTACACAACTGAAAGTAAGTGACAAGAAATATCATTTATACTTGTACGTAAATGTATGCGTGAATAAAACAACAACAGGATACCAAAAGGAGTCAGGTGTGGGAACGTGGGGAGGGGAGGGGGGCAGTAAACAACTGTTACGCACATTGATATCGTACATATCTGTGACGACGGTTGCTATTCCGGTCTGCCTACACTCGCACAGAATTGTGTTGTACCGCTTTCTGACGAGTCTGCATCCGTCCGCCACCCAGCGGTACGGATTAAACCTGCAGGAAAAGAGAACGGTCATTGAACAATGCGCAATGATGGACAAGAACCTGTAAAGCGAGTATCTCACTGGACTGTGTCAATTTGTGGATTCGCAAAGTGGAGCCAACAGGCACTTACCGGTGAAAATGTGCACAAAATGGCACAATCACTGCAAATCTGTTTTGATGAATTATAGTCATTGTACATTTATTTAGTAGCAACACTGCGATGTCAAATATAGCTATCTTGTTTCTGATTTGGAGCCGAAATTGAGAATGTGACATTCCGGACGCGGCCATTTTGTTTGATAGAGGTCACGTATTTTACTCGTCCATCGCAATCGGGAAAATAGGCGCAAATTCGCGAAGTTGGCGCAATTTCCTAGCGCAATTTGGCGCAGTCCGGTGAGATATCAGTATCCGCTTTAGAAGCAGTATATGCACCGACAGGCACTTGTGGTAACAGTGTGAACATAGAACAGGTTGTCATTGTAACCATGGCTTTTTATGATTCTAACTCCAAGCGTTGTCTCAAGCTAAACGTTACAAACAGAAAGTACACGGACTTACTTGTCCCCGATTAGAAGCGTGAGGCATTGAGGGTTGGAGACGTTGTAGTACTGCAAAGAACATAAAAAAACAAATTCAAGATTAACACACAAACAATCTTATCGTTTTGGGACAAAACTTGGTTTTAATTTTCTACACCTTGGCTTGGTGTCTCTGATGTCGAAATCTAAGTTTACAGATTCTGAAAGCAGTGCCATGAAGTTTTACAATATTTCGTTTTCAGAGGAGAAAGTGACTTAGAAAATTCCTTCGTTATGGACGTATAGGCTTACGGACTGCGCTCTTCTCAGTTATATTTCTTCACAATGTATGTATACAGAAATCTTAGTCAAAAGCTAATAGCGGTAGCTACTGTGGTATAACTACATACCGTAGATAGTGGTAAGGTCACTAGAAGCGGTTCGGTGAGATTGTTCATCTCCTGTTCCTCCAACACGTACGTTCCAACCATGGGGGTGTTTATGTTGGCGTCTTTGGAACTTCTGCGCAAGGCATCAAGATCGAAGGTAACAAAGCATCGACATGAAAACTGCTGTATCTAAATGTTGATGTGCATATTTATCATTACCACACATTACTACAACAAAAACAAAAATAATAACAATGTAATTATTAACCCACGCCTTATGCGGGATAAAAAAAATATAGTTCAGTATATGCCCATTCTTAGTCAACTTATGGAGACAAAACATCATATGCACAAACTAAGATCATCAAAATGTACAAACTTCAGTGTCTACTGTTGAAGAGAAAAGCTTGCATCACTAACGTACCAACACGAACAAACAACCAAACATTAGCAATTGCCAATTGGCACTATTGACCAATCACAGACGGGTACGTGTCGTAAGGACACGTGTGGTAAGTGATTGGTAATTTGAAACTGAAGAAGACTACAGATAGCCGAAAGTTTGGAGAGAAGTGTTTGTTGTGTCGGAACACAAATTAGATCTTTACAACAGCAACAAAGTGTGTGGTTTGTGCACCAGATACGTTAACATTCAAGATCTTAAATCATACACGCAGCTAAAAATGCAACGGACGTGACGTCACCTGAAGTGGTTGGGCAAGAGCCTGACGACGGTTGGATAGGCGACCTGGCCCAGCCCCACGTACTCTGTTCTTGACAACCGGCAACACGTGGTGTGAGAGTGAGTCAGAGTTATCAGAAACTCAACAACGATAATCTACATCTAATGTTACAGTACTATCTAAAAGTGCAAAAATTTCCCTTCTCTCTTTCTTCATTCACACAGAACCTACCAATGCGCAGAGAGTCAGCTTTCCGTGCGACACCGAAATTGTCGGTTAACATGCTACACCTATCAAAAGCTATGAGCGTCTATTAGATGACGAATTTTAAACTGTAACTTCCAACACGAAGGCACTCTAGCATCACTCTCCCTGTCCCTGGTGCTGAATTACGCCCACTCTAGAATCGCTGCCCCTGCCCCTGGTGCTGAACTACGTCCACTAGAATCACTGTCCGTGGTGTTGAATTGCGTCCACCCTAGTATCACTGCCCCTGTCCTGGTGCTAAATTACGGCCACTCTAGCACCACTGTCCCTGTCCCTGGTGCTGAATTACGCCCACTCTTGTCCACATTTTTGACTGTGCAACACTCATCTTTGTCATGGAACTATCAGATCCACTTGGATGAGTTAAAATGCATTCGTGATGGAAGTTAAAGGTCAGAATTCGTTTTACAATGACCTCTGCCAACACAGAAAAACTTTCATGCTGAGTTATACATGTGCTGTAGGTGTCTGATTTGTACCAAAAATCACCAATTGCACCAATTATGTCAAGTAAAGGAAAATGTCCAACTCAGCACCTTGTCGTGATAGGTTGAGATGGGCTCGCACGTCCGCCGCCAGTCGGTTCATGTCGTCCACTCTGCCGTTCGGAAAGACGGTCTTGGCGTACCTGCTTCTCCCGTTCAATGTCATGCTGGCCGACACGTCCCACTGTAATACCTGTACCGACACGGCTGGAACACAGGCGGGCGGAGCATATCAACTCTTGGAACGAACGGTGTGTAGCTATGTACTTTTTTGTTTTTCTCCATATTTTACAACGTTATATTTGCTATGGATGATTAACTGTTTATGTATACACGTATATATTCTTTACATGTTGACAAACATCAAGACACTCCATCGGGTAGTGGCAGGACACCACTTTTCACAGGAATGATAAACTTTTCCGTTTTGTTTTACTTAAAAAAATGACATATCTTTGACCTCAGGTGTCGCTATGAAGTCGTCAAGACAATAGTAAGATTCATTTCAAGCCTGCAATTCACTCGGTATCTGTATCGTAAGGCCATATGTCGTACGGTCGTCGTAAGATCTCAAACTGAGGACATTCTCTGGATAAACTGTCTTATATCCTTTTCGGTTTTTGGTTCTGTCGTGGCCTGCTTGTAAATTCTACAACATCAAAATCGTACGACGACCTACGACGAATGTGACCGCGACGTTACTCACCGAAGTTCTTAAACGTCATTTCCACCGAGGCATCTTCTATCTTTAACTGTTTCTGCTTCAGATGGAACTTCATGCTGTCTGACAGAAGTTTGACGTAGTTTTGGACGATGTCGAGCAGGCGGACCGCCTCCCCTCCCACCGGCTTGCTGTACTCCCAGGCGTCGTACTTGTCACGTCGGAGCATGTTGTTAATGATGTCTGCTATAACCTTCAGAAGGTGAGACGGGAAACAGAGAGTGCGCATATTGTAACTACAAATGAATGAATGAAAGAAGGAATGACCTTTATTGTAACCTTATACCCAAAACCACAGACGCGAAGTCATTGTAGTCAATTGATGTTTTTGATTAAGTTTTTATCTTTCCCAATGCCACACAACGCATATTTCTTCGTGTAAAATCATTTCACTTTACCGCCGATTGAACAATAGCTGTATTGACGTATTCCTTCAAAAGTTATGCAATCAACCTTAGCGTTTTTAATTCGATGTTACCTGAGCGAATCGGCGTGTATCTTCCCACTGTGGGTATGACGTGTTGGGGAGGACTCCGATCGCAGCTTGTTGCATGGCGTACTTCAGCGCCCTCTGTTGGAGCTTCACTATCATTGCAAGGTTGTCAATGTCTACGGAGATGTCGAATATGTTTCCCGTCTCTTCCTGGGAAAGGTTCTGTAAGATTTCTGCATAGCCAGGAATGTAGCTGCCGTTGACTTTGGTATTGCTAAGGAGTACCTTTTTCACCTGAAATAAGATACGTCTGATTACAACCCTACTCTACTATACTCTACTGTACTCTACACTACTGTACTCTACTGTACTCTACTGTACTCTACTCTACTGTACTCTACTGTACTCTACTCTACTCTACTCTACTGTACTCTACTCTACTCTACTCTACTCTACTCTACTCTACTCTACTCTACTCTACTCTACTCTACTCTACTCTACTCTACTCTACTCTATTCTACTTTACTCTACTATACAACACTATACTATACTTCACTACACTACAGTACACACTATACTACACTTTACTATACTACAAAAAAGTATATCTAAAACTTTCGGGATAAATAACAACAATATTGTCAATCCTTCAGGATTGACCTGATGGAGTTCAATATGATAATGAGTGTGTACAAGTTCACAGTTGACTTGCCTCTGTCCTCAGATCGACCCGTGTATTCCCGATACAGTCCGACAGTTGCGGCTGTTCCCACTCTCCGTCTGTCGCTGTGGTCCGACTACATGTTCTGTTTGCATATCCTAGAACACACATCACAGCGTCAGACATGTACACAGCTCTCTCATCTCCAAGCAGATGTTGGGATTATAACATTTCATGGCTGCTGCATTTATCTATTGTTAATGTTACTCGTTGGGCTGACTACTCCCTCTTTGCAGCAAAAGGCTTAATTGAGAGGAGTTTATGATTCGCTACTGTCTGGAGAGAGCGGTAAATGGATAGCCAGATAACTCCATTAAACATAGAAACTAACTTGGGTGGAGAGAGAGAGAGATAGAGGGAGGGAAATGGAGAGAGAGAGAGAGGAGGGAGAGAGACTAACTTGGATAATCCCAGGACGAGTCCTGAGCTCCTGGACAGACGATACTTGCAATCTTGCCAGCTTGAGTACGAGGCCACATCAGGTTATTGTTCAAGTCAGCATTGCACTGAGGCCCTGAAAAATCATAGAACACAGAAGGCGTTACGTACACTGAGGCCCTGTAAAATTACCGAATCCAGGCGGCAATGTGAAAACATAATCTCCAAGCAGATTTTGGAAACGGCTGTGCGATCAAGAATCTTGGATTCAGTCATAAACCGACACTTTGCTCCCGAAGATCTGCTTAACAAAACACTTCACATAGATTATTAGAATGGCAATTACCATTGGGTTTCCAAGCCCTTTTCGTTCTCAAATATAGAAACGAGATGCCATTTCCTTGTTTTCCCCTTTTTTTCAAGCATCGCCATGACAGGAGTATGACGTTGAAAAATGTGAAGCCACTCCTGAATAACGTCATCCCATCGATTTCTCCCCATCCAAATTACCCACCTGACGTCACAACCAAAACTGGGGCACAAAAATAGTCTCATGTCTTATTCTCTTTCAAGAGGCGGTCTCCAAACGCTACGCAACTCTGGAAACTCGCCCGTGCGGGACAGATACATGTACATGTACCTGTTATCACCCTCCATCAAAATGCCTATTTGCCTGCATGTACCGTGCTCTATCGATCTGAGGCGTGATCATCAGTCAAGAAAAATCAATATAAAGGAGCTGTTCCCCAAAATATCTAATCTCTCCCCGGCCCCGCTTCAATGGACCGTGGAAACCATTGCGGGTTTCGGTGTAGAGATAGGGAGTTTGCTGGAGGTATGGGGAGACACAGTTGTAGCTCATCCGCGCATGGGTACGACCAAACAATCTAATCTTTATATGCAAACTCATGCCCAAGGGCTAATTGGCAAGAGAACACACAGATACGATAACGTAAAAGGGTAAAGCAATGTCTATTCCATAGATCAATCTGACGTTTTTGCGTACATTGCCAACGGGGACTTTTTTTGCATTTCTTTATTGCATTTTACATAAACAATGCATGATGGAAAAAGAAAATAGAATAAAAACTGATGCAAAAATTAACCACGGATGCAAAGGCAAATTTGTAAGACTGTGATGGAAAATACATAATAGATTGAAGACTTCTTTGGAGGCAGTTACTAATGAATTGTCCGATATTTAGATAATGATAAGTGGGGTGTTTTAATGATAAGTGGCGTTTGTGATTTTAGTAGAAAAAAAGGTTTCTGAGATGGTGAAAGCTCGGAGAGACTGGTAATTGTTCACAAAGCCTGTTTCTTTCAGCCTTACAATGCATGGTCATTTACATAATGAACTAATGATGAAATAACGAAATACACTGGAAATACAGGCGAAACGCACATCGTGGGGACAATGCATTCCATTTCTGTGTTGTTTTCCTTTCCTTCTTGTTATGGATGCTTGTGACTACAAAACAACGTTACAGTATGTATCTGTTCATCTTTTCTTGGCTAGTATATGGGAAGACTTACCTATAGTGAAGCTGCAGTATTCGTTGCAGGATTTCTTTGAATCCGCTTGGCATTTGTCTGAGTAAGGAGAAAAGAAGAAAACGTGGTTTAAGAACAGCCTTTTCAATAAAAGTATCCAACCCCAAAGGAGCAACGACGTTAATTAACTTGAGGTGCTATTGAACTTTAAATGTTCAATGTGAAAGGAGTACGTTTAAGACAATACAATTACTTTTCACGATAAGAAAAGAGGCATTCTACGACATTAGAAATAGAAGTGGCTACAGGATCAACTACTGCTGACAGAATTATCCTGTCAATAGCCTCAGACTTCAATTACGACATGTATTTGCTCAGTTTGTAGCTTCTTTGTACGATTTACAATACAAACTTTTTTTGGAAACGGACAAAGATTGCGCTTACGGATGTCATCCACATCACCAAGTCCACGTGGCCTTACCGTAAACTCCTGAAGGCCACCTCAACGTCATGGCGCCTCTCGTGCCTCCCCGGAAATCCACCCAGCTAGCGGCGTTCCCGCATTCCGTGAAAGTACAATCCTTCCAGATGTTATCTAACCGGGACGCGTTCAACATGTGGTCCCAGATGTTCAAATGGCTGATGTCGCCCAGGAAGGTGGAATTCCTGTTGAAGTCGTGTTCCTTGTTGTTTTTCTTCTGACCGAGGACTAGCTCCCCGGAAGACGGGATGGTCTCGTTCACTGCCAACCCCCGGCCTGACTGTTTCTTCCCGTCCCAGTAGATCGACCATCTGCCTCCTTTGGAATTGAAGAAGAAACATAGCTTTAAGGCAAGAACCAACAAAAATTGAAAGAAATTATCTTAAGAAATACACCGTGGGTAGGTATCGTGTTATGCAGACAGTAGCTTGATATGAGAAATGCATCCGTTTTAACTTCCATCTTGGGGATGGTGGTATGTCGCTAACATACGCTAGGTGTACTCACCTCATCCACCTTCAAGTCTATTTTCGATATGTGGTGTGTATGTATGTGTGCAGTGTTCATCATGATGTAGATCCAGTATGAGACATTTCTACTCAGTTTATCTATCTATCTATCTATCTATCTATCTATCTATCTATCTATCTATCTATCTATCTATCTATCTATCTATCTATCTATCTATCTAGTATATATCTATCTATCTATCTATCTATCTTTCTATCTATCTATCTATCTACCTATCATCTATCTATCTATCATAATCCTTCCTATCTATAATGAGAAACGCTAGATTGCAAGAGTGTGTTCATATTGATTAGAACCACCTGAGCTACCACGCAGAACTGCCTGCGGGTTATATTATGAACGTTAATGATGTGTGCATCTTACGGATGATGAAACAGTTCAACTAATCTGGATTCCAAAGGTTGTTCATTTTTCTTATTACAGGGAAGCAACGAGTGGTATGCCTGTATGATCGCAGAATAATGTTTGGAGAATTTTCTCGCTCTGTAATAAATATACGCAGCACGTCGTGTTGTCCCGTTGTGTTTTTTTATAAGACCATGTCTAAAATCATGATTATCTTTTAATTCTAAGCAGTTTTCAGCTTTATTGGTTATGATGTCATTGTACAGGAAACTCCTTCAAGTATTGCAGCCTTCAGCAGGTACAAGGGACCAATCATGTAGAACACGTGACCTTAAAGACACGTGACTGGTTACTCGAACCGGATGAAGGTCGCACTGTGGACAATAGTTGGACAAACGTTGGAACTTAGTTTAGCTTTGATCAAGAGCTATCTACTTGCCAGAAATTATGACCATATCTTGTTCAGAACACGAGATATCAAAACCTAAGGTTCTGCTGCAGTACCTGGAAAAGCCGCCAAGCGAAGTTACAGGTGGACTTTCAAGGAAACAAAATTTTCTTGCTATGTCTTTAGATTTTCTCAAATATCAGATCGCGGTCGGCCCCGGCTGTCTTCGTTTTCGATACCCTTCTTGAAGCCGTAGGGGCTGTGGGTTGTCATCTACTGTGTCAAAGGCACGGTATTGGTCAGGTACCCATTTTTACCCAGAGTGAGGAATTGCGTGTTAAGTGCCTTTCCCAGGGGCACAACATCGGTGGCATGTCAGGTGATTCGAACCAAGGACCTCTTGGCTGGGCCGAACACACTAACCGTTACTCCAAAAGGACGTCGACGCCACAAACAATATGTCTGTCCTGAACCAACCCGTCACACGTACATTGCCAGTGCAGATGCCACTCACGTATTGTAAAACCAAGTCCAATTGGTCGTAGACTCGCAAATCGATACTGTGGCGCGGCAGCTTTCGTACCCTCGTAATTGCTTTTGCCTCCCATCGCTTCGATAATAGATTTTTGTCCACAGTTCGATAAGGTAACCAGAGGAGAGGTCACGGCCGTAACCGTTGTGTAAAATTGGATCTGCGGGGGTAAAACTAGGTCGCGTTGTAGAAGACATCGTGGTTTTCGGCTTGATTAAATGTTGTAGGAGAGATTGCTGCATCATTTGGTGAGCTCCACGCAACGTTGGTGATTGGTATTGCCTGATTAAACCGAGCGGCCAGATTGCCTCAATAACGCTGGGAGTATTTTCTGCGTGGGCGGACGAACATTTTCCTAATTGCAGATAGCACTTGCTTTTCCCCGTGCACACGTCACGTAAAGGACAGAAACACTGTCTTAGTTATTTCATCAAGCTGGATACAGTGGAACCTGGTCGGTCAACTACACCACATGGCGCAGGCATCCACACCTCCAGTCACAAGCCACATATCATCATCAAAACAGCCCTGTTCATTTTTAGATAGTTAACCCCACCCTGTGCTGTCCCTGTTCCACTAGACGGCGATCGCGCTGCGATCTCGCTGCGACCTAAATTGCATTTTTGTAACCTTTGACTTCATAATTGGAATATCATACAATAGCATGACTGAAAAGACAACAAAACAGATTCGTTTTTAGCTGTAAACTTTGTTGGGCGCTCTGTGAAATGTTAGGTCGCAGCGAGATATCCGCTCTAGTGGAATAGGGGTACATAAATTTAGTGTTCATAGCGACATTCTCAAACTTATTTCATCAGTGCTGAACGATAAACCCATGGCCATCGGTAATTACTGTTAATGGGATCCTCAGCTGCAGGATGCCTCCGTATAGGGTGTTGATTAAGACAGCTACATGCGCACAGTGGGGCACGCGGGAGATAGGGATTTATATAGTATTGATCCATTCTTCACTGTCATACACTGCGCCCAACGGGGCGTCTGCTACAACAATACTGCTAAAGTAGGAGGTATGTTCCACTGGAATAATCCACGTACAGTACTGCTATTCTGATCATATCATTCTGATGTATCTCAAATCTGATACTTAATAGATTCTTTTCATATTTCAAATAATGATTCCGCAATCAATCTTATTCACAGTAAGTCATACTCGCATCATATGCACAACGTTTTGTTGCTAAATAAGCTGCTTAGTAAAGTGAATTTTTAGGTCTAATTTACAACTTTTGCTCGTATCATACATATACGATACGAGTCCAAGTCGCGTATTCATAATATCATTAATGATTCAATAGGGATTCTAGAATCTAATCCAATACAACCCGGTATGTCGATTAATATTGAACGATTGCTTAAATCGTATATGCTCCCTTTGTCATGAACTGCAAAAGAATCGACTAATCGAATTTTCGTCCAGACCTCTGGCCTTCTTCGCTATAACTGACGACCCACACGGAATTGTGACGTGAGCAACGGGTCAAAGGTTACATACCAACAGTCCTTTTCTGTCATTAAGTAAATCTTATGGATGCCATCGTGTGCAAAGTTCAAATTTACTGCGAGAGCGCGAAAAAACAACATTGGCAAAAATACAAGATGCCTGAAATAGAGACCATAAACGTTGTAACAAGTATTAAAGCGACAATACAAAGTCTTTCATTCCTGTATTCAAGAAATGCACAAAGTGACACTATTCCTAAGGCCACCACTTTAGTAATGTTACCTCTACAACTACATCTTATCAAACTAGTTTCACTTGTGCAACTACAAACATGGATACCTCATTAGTGTCACTTCTACGGGGCTATTACACGAAGTATTTTCGGCATTTTCTTGTAATGTTGACCATCTCTGGTCTTTTTCCGTTTTTTGAATCAGGCAAAAATCAATGCGCGCGCTGATGTAATCCATGTATAAGATTTACTTGCTGTGGCCTTAGGTGTAACCGATAGATCTCTCACCTCTGCCGCTCCATATGAAGGCAACACGATGCCACTGTTTTTCCTCCAGGCCCTTTGCCGTCTCCACGTACTTCCCGAGCATGTACAACCTCAGAGATCGCTTCACTTCCAGACGGAACACGTTCTTCAGTCCCACCCTGTACGATAGAATCGTTCTCCGCTTGGCCGTGTCGAAAGGTCTCAGCCAGAGCGTGATGGTGAACTCCTTACACTGAGGGAAAGCCCTGCCAAACAGCTCGGTGTAGCGGATAGGATCTATCTGCCTGAATTCCAGACGAGAGTCGTATGCGTTGCCTGTAACATAGTACATCATAATGAATGAATGAATGGACGGATGGATGAATGAATGAATGAATGGATGAGTGAATGACTGAGTGAGTGATTGATTGATTGAGTGAGTGAGTGAGTGAGTGAGTGAGCGAGCGAGTGAGTGAGTGAGTGAGTGAGTGAGTGAGTGAGTGAGTGAGTGAATGAATGAATGAATGTATTCACTCCCAGGCTAGCACAAAAACTATACTCTACTAAGTGAATTCGACTTCTCCTCGCTTCTAAGTTATGATGAAAATGTAAGAACGGATATATTTAATGTATGTTAAAGTATGCCACAACAATAGAAGTACAGTCAGACACGTGTTTTATGCTAGCTTTACTAAGATCCAAGGATGTTGAATTTGTCCGTGCGTAGACCTGTGTTTCGAGCACAGGAGCATCTACAGTGTTCTATCTTTAGGATGGTTTTCACATAGAATTCAGAATGTTTCTCATGAAATGCATAAATGACATGTTGAAAATGACCACTTCCAAACGAAGACATGTTCATAGTCTTCCCTGTCGTAATAAATCTCTACCCGAAGCGACCCCGTGACGTGACCATCCTTAACGTACAGCTTCACTATCTTTGAGAGCTTCAGATGACCTTCTCTGTCGACCTTACCTGTAGCCCGGGAGTGTAATAAAGAAGATTTACAGCCTTGTGAACATGGCTCCGTAAAGATGGGGTCACCGTCAGAAAATGTCAACCATCGTCTAACCTTCACGGTGAATACGTCATCAAGTTCACAGGGTAATGTCTAGTACTATATCATCTAAAGAGTGTGCATATTGAGCAAAGTCAGATCAGAAGAGACGTATTTTTGAAAGTGTATTCTCAAGATAACAGTTTACTCAAGCAACTGGATAGATTTTGGCAATGGGCAGATATTTCAGGGAACATCCACTGCCATTCATCAGTGACTGAGGATCTGTGGTTCAACAGACGCTGACGAAAGGTAGTGGGTTCTACCTGAAACGTCTGACCGTTTCCAAAATCCATCCAGCTGCTTGAGTAATTGTTATATTTTGCGTATCTTGGATGCTTAACCTTCAGCGACGAAATTTTGTTCTTTTTCTGTGCCCAGCTTGACGTGTGAGCAAGGAATCGGTAAGTAACAGTAAGCCCAGACAGCAACACCTTATCCTACCGATACATGTTCTGCCGTTCCACTCGAAGCCGCCCCCGCAATGGCAGAAGTATCCGTCAGGCCTGTTCAGGCAGACCGGGGTTTTGTGGTAGTTCGCTCGACACTTGTGTTTGTATTTCTCCTTCTCTGTGCGTAAACAATAATGGAAGAAGGGACATTGTTAGTGCAAAGCTTGAGTAGGTTTAAACAGAGGTCATCTACTAAGTTGTTGTATGTTTGGTTTAATACTATTTGCCAATTTGACTAAAAGCCTTAATTACAATCCCAATAGTTTTCTTCATCAGGCCGTTCTGGTAAGTACTTCAGTCTATTCACCTTGCCATACGCCACTTTGGTTGATCATTTCACGTTACTCCTGTACTTTTGTTATAAAAAGAATGACAATAATTACCTTTATTAGCGTGTATCCTTTGCAGAGAGGAGAGTAGAACAACCACCATCACTGCCCTCCACATCCTAACGGTCCTCTGCTTGTATCCTTACAATGCAAGCCTGTAGTGAGGGGAACGAAAAGGGATACATTATTTTCTTTCCTTTTCAAGTGTACAAATTTTTCCTGTGGTGAAGCGAAATCCTGTCGACATGTATCTTTACACCATTGTCCGAGAAATCCTCTGAATGACTATGTTTTGACACGCATTACATAGTATACTGCAACAATACTTTGAAGAGAGACAGAAGCTTTGCCTTTGTGAAGCTTTGAGAAGCAAACTAACACAAAAAAAGCCTTGTGTTAGACGTGTTGGAAGGTGCGCAAACCAATAATAACATGATTTACGTTGTTATCTTATACCGAAGACAGTTCTTTACTTGCATGGTCATAACTTTCGGCTCTGCTCATAGCGGTTACGTTAAATTACACCTCATGAAATGTGAGGTGCTTGGCAAAATATGGCAGCTCAATGTCTGGAAGAGCTATGGTAATACCTGTAGGCCTAAGAAATTAATGTCGTGTTTCCAGTTACCAGACTGACCCAAGCTAAACCGGTACCTGCCGTCTATGTCATTCTTTTATCGTCCGTCCGTCCGCTCTTTTAGATCTGACACCTGAGTGATAGAAATCAAAACAAACTTTCCTTATTTCATACCCAGATAACAGTTTAAGCTTTAAGCAGCTGATGTAATGAATATGCAGTAGCCACCTTCAGTAGTGTAGTAAACGGTATTTCATTCTTCCGTTTATTACTATACTTGTGCATGTACAGTTTTTATTTTCATTACAATAAGATGTTGAAAATACAAGCGCCCTAAGGTATTTCAGATTTATTGTTGGAGCACTTCTGCCGAAATCTGAAAAAAAAAGAATTCCTACCTACTGGCTCTAATTTTCTAAGGGTTGTAATCGGAAACACAGCACTTATTTTCCTGTGCTTTACCGTATCCGTGTCGTATCTTATAAACTGCTTCGGAATGCATATTGGACAGGTTCTGTGCAACTCTACAATGTGAAGGCAAAAGCACAATATGAAAGATATATACTGTCAACCCTGCCCATATATCAAAGTATCAAGCATTTCTTTCAAGCTATCTGCCCTCGCAAAAGCCACAGGGTTTAATCATGTATGAATAGGAGGAAGATTACTGAGCGCAGAGTCTGGATGCGTCAGGATCAGCCACACAGACTTGATTATATGAATGACCTCCGGTTGCGCATAAATTTTCGTCCTTTTCTTAAATAGACGTTGCCACCATACTGTAAATCATAAAAAGAAGCAGCAAAATTAGCAAATATGTGACATAATTTCATAAATTGCAAAAACAAAATATCAGAAACTAATAAGCAAAGCCTCCCAAAGTCAAAGATGAAGATGTGGGAGAACAAAAATAAAGAATTTATCTTTTAGTATACCATACTCTGTGTGTTCAGTCATTTATTCAACCTTCCTGACCACATACATGTATATTTTATAATGAAGGCAGCTTTTTGTGCACTTTTTTTTCGCACGCTCGCATCAGTTTTGGGGTGCCCAGAGGATGTCATCTATATAACAAGAGTCTGAGGACCCAAAATCTCCATGAAATTTGTTTTTTTTAAATGTTGTGTTATGTTTGTGTATGTTATTTGTTGTTTGGTTGTTATGTTATGTTTTATCTGCTTCAGGGTGGTTGTGTTTGTTTATATTTGTTTTATGTGGTCTGTTACGCCTCAGTGCATTTGTTTCTCCTTCTCTTTTGGCTCTCATGTGATCTCTCTTCATCTTCTTATGTATCTCTGACACCTGGAGACATCCCGACCTTGCCTACAAAGTTGTGTAAATTATAAACTTTCAGGGACAGCGGTTGATAGAACATAACTTTACAGGTGAATAAAAGACAGGGGTACAATAGATAAGCCGGGAAAGGTTACGAGTGACCAGATCATGTCAAAGTGCTACGTAGTTACCTATAAACTGGTAGCAATCGTAGCATTGTACGTTAAATATATTGTGGTCCACAGTACCATTGCCAAACCATTGAGAAAATAAAGCCAGACCACAACACGGTATGAGCAAGAAACAGCCTGTTAACAGGTCAAAGTGAATTTACACATAATCAAATGTGCGATGTGTCCTGGTTACTTCACATACCTTATGCTTTGGATCCCCATCATATATCCTTTGATCCACAGAAACTGATCTTGACCTCTTCTTTGCTATTTTCCCATATTATTCAACTGGGGTCCTCAAACATACAGACAGACTGACTGGAATGAGTTGCCTTACATTAAAACCATGTATAACTGTTCCTTTCACTACCTGCTGTCATTAGCTTCTAGTCTGGTCAAATCAGTCCCTACAGACTCTTAAGCGCCAACAGCTGTTAACAACCAACAGTTGCTAAATTGATTGATGGGCTTGGCAAGCTAAAGCCAACAGCTGTTGACAACTGACCCACTTACGCTATAGCTACTAACAAGCACCCAATAGAGGATAGGCCAACACAGCAAATATAGATTTCCCCATTACTTAGGCAAATTAAGTCCAATTTGCATAATTTGCACTTCATTGTATACAACCCTCTCTAAGCTACCTGCCAAGTAATTAACATGAGAATCTGTCGCTCCTTTCTTCAGTTATTCTCCTTTGAAAATATTTACAAACACGCCATTGCAGTTCCAGTGACACATACCAGGGGGCCCAAAATCGACCTTGACCTTTCTCCTCCCAGCACCTACCCACATACCAAATATCATTTCAATCCATCCACACGTTCTTCAGTTATGCTGATTTTAAGCTTCCGGTGACACATACATACAAACACGGTGACACAAACATACACACACGCGCACACACACGCAAACACAATAACTTCGCATGATTTGAACTTCAGTGTGTACATCTCCATCCAACCTACCAGCGTACCAAATAACATGAAAATCTGTTGTTCCTCTCTTCAGTTAAACCCCTTTAGAACATTTTTACAAATAGGCCATTGCAGTTCCAGGGACACAAACCAGGGGGCCCAAAATCGACCTTGACCATTCTCCTCCCAGCGCATACCCACATACCAAATATCACTACAATCCATCTACACGTTCTACAGTTATGCTGACTTTAAGCATACGACGACACCCATGCAAACGATTTACCGCCTTACTTATGCAAATTCGGTCTCATCTGCATAGTTTGCACTTAAGTGTGTACAACTTGGTCTAACCTACCTGTGTACCAAAGAACATGACGATCTGTCCATCCACTCTTCAGTTCTTCTACATTTAAGATTTTAACAAATACGCCATTGCAGTTCCAGTCACACATGCTAGGGGGCCCAAAATCGACCTTGACCTTCCTCCACCTAACACCCACCCACATACCAAAAATCATTACAATCCATGTACAGGTTTTACAGTTATGGTGACTTTAAGCGACCCGTGACACAAACATACACACAAACACCAAACGCAAGCAAAACAGTATCTCCATGAAAAAGCCTTTTTTCATGGAGATAACAAATCAGTGTTACGGCGTTACCGCGGCAGAGGAGCACCAATGGGACTTCGAGGCGGCCTGGCGACGCCACGAGCGCTCTTTGTCTTATTCTTAGAGATGTTTAGATTGTTCAAGGTATTGAACTGTGTTCATTGGGTCAGGATGCATATTTCATAAGCACGTGAGCGATTCTTTTATCAGATCCCTAGTCTCTGCCTAGAAGGGAACATCTGTGATGATTTCTAACCTAGAAAGGTACATGACAGGAATACACACTTGGTGGGACGGTGGAAGAAATCCTCCAATTCATTTCGGGTGGTGTGGAATATTCCGAGCACGTGGTTGTGTTAACCCGTAGGCCTGCGTGTACGATAGATGGGACCGCCGAATGTCAGCGACGCCCGGGGGACGGCTCACCCAAACATTACATTCTGTAACTAGCGGGTAAGATGCATACATGAAAGATTTTTGTCATTCGTTTGTACGCGAATACTCCAGGCCTCATTTCCAACGAGATATCAAAACAGGAACGTCCCCTGCAGTACCGTAGAAAGCCGCTAGGAGGCCCATTAATTTATGTATAGTATACATGCACACTAGGTCATGGGTACCGACCAAAAGGTATATTATTAACACCGGTACAAATTCTGTGGAAATTTGCCACAGAAATCGAACCCACTTAAAGACAAACCCCTAAAAGAGAGGAAATCATCGTCAAGACAGACTTAGCAGCTCTTCAAGATCACTATTGGCCTAGACTTAGCAATACCACACTGGTATAGCAATACCACACTGGTATGCCTATGTAGGGATTGCACGTATGATTTGCCTTGATCCCCCTGACTTCTCTTCTTTGGAACAACTTCATCCCGATTGAAAACATGACAAAGGATGACAGGACCAGGATTGATCATTTTCTAAAACCCACCCGGATCGTAAAAACGTACATATCTCTGGGCCCAGTTCTGCGCCATCATCTGTCTCTAGTAAAATCAGTTATCTGTATTGACATTTACGAGCGGGTTTTATGGTCCATGGGCAAAATTCTCATTGATCGCAGCATATAAAAAGAATATTTCCTGACTGTTAAGTGCTTTACGGGGAAAATGATTCACTATTGTCTGTAGTGTATTGATCTTGCAGAACACGTACATTCCATTGATTCTTCCATCTCTTTCTTTATTACTTATAAGGTGATAAAACATTTATCAATTCAATTTCTTACTCTTGAGGAAGGAAACGTGCCACTTTCCCGAACGTAAATGAGCACGGAAAATTGGGTGTTTTATCACTACTTAGAAACATCCGAGTTGCCAGTATAGAGGCTGCTGTTTAATTGAAACACTTGCAATATTGATTACCTATGAGCAGATGGTGCAAACAGTCTTCGTTAGCTGATTAATATTAATAGTTCACAAGTAACCTCTTAATGGAAAACCATATCTTTCATGGGATGATAAGAGGGTATTCAGTGATTTGTCAATTTGCAGTTACTAGACTTGCTTTTTCTACTGATGCAGCTTTTTTGTGGTCAAATATGTTGATTTGACAAGAACCTAAGCTAGATGACACATTCAGCATTGGGAGTAAACTATATTTGGTGGTTGGCAAAAGTTAACGTTGGAAAATATACTAGCTGGCACAACCAACATTAACAATAAACTACTATAATAGCCAACACAGCTAACGTCGATAATAGCCCTATCGGCAAAACCAACGTTCACAGCTCAGTACACAAGTCTAGCTGTGCAACAAACGTTAATAGTAACGTAACTGGCACAACCAATGTTGACAACTAGTTGGTACAACCCAAATTAACCGTGAACTATGTTTGTCCTAAAGTACTGTAAACTATAGTTGAAACAACCATTAGTTAGTGGAGTATCGAGCCTGCAGCAGTTGGAGGACCTGGTTTGACCTGTAATCCACATAGATGGAGCTGGCGGATGTTACCGGGGGGAATTATGGACTAATGTGGTTACTTAGTGATGTATCTGTTATAACAAACCACCTCGGTGACTGATGTAAAGCAAGACCAAAAATCTTTACTACTGTAAATCACTTTAGCGGCAGGTAAATATAGCGGTTTGGGGAAAATGGAGTAGGTCATGGCACTTGATATTAATGGTGAAAACAAACATTACTGGCTTATGTATTAGTGATCAAATATTAGTGATGATGAACTTTTAGCTGTTGACTAGTGACAGTTAGATTAGCTAAAATTAAGTTACAGTTAACAAATCAAGAATTACAATATTTAGGAGCTTGCCATGTTTGTATCCGTTTACCGACATGACCGAATATACCTATTTATTGATTTCTATGGGGTTTTTTTCATTGCGAAACAGATTTCATTGTAGTCACGTCTGTCCCTGCCGTTTCTTACACCACCCTTTTGTCGCCTGTTTCGTTAACGGTTTGAAGTCAAACAATCGTGATAATGAAGGCCATTATGAACCGCGATTGGCCTCTCGTTCGCGTTGAACGAGCGTCGGAGTAGGTGAATTTGGTTTTCCGGCAATTATTCCCCCTGAAGTGATTATAGCTGGGGAATATTTCCCAGGCGTATACGGAGTGATTGACTGGGGCGGCAGACGGGGGGAGTATATTGTTGAGATATGAAGATAATCACTGTTCGCTATAGGCAGACACGTGCACTGGGCGCACCATGGTACTACCAGGAGAGGAAAAATTGGCGTCTGATTATGTTTGTGTCAACTCGCTTTGATTGCGAAGAGATTAACGCCGTGCTGTTGATAGCTGCTTGATAGATGCGTGTCTTTGCTGGCAGTCTTCCATAAAGTTGGCACAGGCAGGCGATGCACACCCACACACGTGTTACCAGCTTTATATATACGGTTTTAGGTACAAAGGGTCATATAGACTTATAGAGGTAGATTTTTCTAATCTCAAAGGAGATCTTTCATTTGGCGAGACAGTAATGTAGTATCCATTGGAAGAAATGTGTGTCCATGACCAACCCCCCTCTCTCTCTGTCTGTCTCTTTCTCTATCTGTATCTCCCCCTCCCTATATACGTAACTTGTTACTAAAAAATACAATTGGTTCACAGACATGTGATCACAACACCACCTGTGTAAAATGTTTCTGAGAATATCGCACATGGTCAACATCATGAGTCAAAAGACTATCTATGTTATTGCCTGCTTTAATGCAATGTTAGCGGCAATCGAGCATTGTAATGTTATCTTAAGGCATGTACATCCACAAATTAACGTTTTGACCATTCGTCCTACAAGTTCGATTTGTGTTCTTGATATTTGGTACTAGGGCAAGTTATGCATGTGACAGATGTTCACATCAAAAGCGGAATAGGGGCAGATAAGGAGAGCGTTCTGTATTCCCTTGCGAACGTTGGTCCTCTTAATTTGTAGTGCAATCACAACACTGTCTCCCGGCTCGCAATCACACTCCTTGCACAGCGATCAAGCGTGAAGTGCAGCTTTAAACACACGCCGATGGTAAAGCACGATGTGTGCGATATAAAGGACTTTGTGTACAATATAAAGGACTTTGTGTACAATATAAAGGACTTTGTGTGCAATGCAAAGGACGTTGTGTGCAATACAAACCACGACGTGTGCAACATAAACCCCGCTGTGATGCAGAAAAGCTAGGTGTGCAATATCTAAAACATGCTGTGAGCAACATAAAACACATGCAGAACATCTAGTGCAGCATAAAACACGCAGTGATGCAGATTATCAAGATGTTCAATATGAAACACGCTGTGATGGGGAACATCTAGGAGTGCAATATGCACATGTAAAGCATGATGCGTGCAATATAAAACATGGTGGCTGTGATGCAGAACATCAAGAAATGTAATATGAAACACGCTGTGGCCCAGAACATCAAGGAGTGCAATAAATAAAAGACGCTGAGATGCAGATTATCAAGATGTGCAATATCAAACACTCTGTGGTGGGGAACATCTAGGAGTGCAATATTTACATGATGTGTGCAATATAAAACATGGTAGCTGTGGTGCAGAACATCTCGGAGTGCAATATGTAAAACACGCTGTTGTGCAGACCATCTAGGATTGCAGTATAAAACACGCTGTTGTGCAGACCATCTAGGAATGCAGTATAAAACATGCTGTTGTGCAGACCATCTAGGATTGCGGTATAAAACTCGCTGTGGTGCAGACCATCTAGGAATGCAGTATAGAACATGCTGTTGTGCAGACCATCTAGGAATGCAGTATAAAACACGCTGTTGTGCAAACCATCTAGGAATGCAGTAAAAAACACGCTGTGGTGCAGACAAATTACAAATTACTCTTCGATACAAAATGTACTATCATGTGCACTGGATCCCAGCCGCGCCTGTTAAAAGGTCAAGTGGTAATAAAGGAGTACGGCAACATTCCTCCTAGACTAAAAAACAAAGAAGACGAACAACACACAAAAACACATCTGTATCCCTATGGGACAACGTACAATACGGTTTTCTCGTCGGTTCCCGTATTGTTGCCAGTTTTTAATTCGGCGGATACAGAAAGCAGCGCTCCCCTAGTGGTTATTGCGTGAATAGAAATCATAACATCCATATATAAGAGGTACTTGGTCGCCCTCCTCCCATTGAAAACAAGCCCCGCAGATCGATAAAGGAACCAGAAATGCCTGGCGTAACATTCATGGTAAGCGGCGTGTGGTGGCTACGGCAGGAATGCGTCACTGGTTACCTAGAGGATAACAAGTCCGTTCCAACGTTCCAACTATGGCCTTGTGCCCTCTCAGCATGCGGCGATATATACATACATCTTTGTCAGGGCATGGAAAGTATCAACTCTAGAGATCTACGTCTGACGAATGTGTCAGCTTATAAGTGTTTCAAATGGCCTTCGGCCTCATACTATGTAAACGCAATGCGGGGGCAAACACATTTCATCGCAACAAAGTGTTGAGTGTCACCGTGTATTCTCACCGGCATTGAGAAGCGAAGCATCTCAATAAGCAGTGGCGCCAATCTCATCTCATACTTTGTTTCGAGGGTAGAATTTTGAGAGGACTGTGGCACAATGAATAAATCTATTGCTGAAACATTAGTCAAATTAGTCGACCTATTCGATGCTTCTCTTACAAAATTAACGGCATTGCCTTCTGTGGAATAGCTGTGTCATACACGATCCCAACTTATGATCGCCTGCAATATATCGCGTAGGTTTCTGCAGTAAGATATCCTATGATAGGAAAGGCCTCGACTAAAATCCAGCATCCGAATAATTGTGTTTCCCCGGCCCCAGACAATTACTTGGGCTATGACAGGTCGTGCGATTGGAATACATGTTATTCCGTAGACTGACTTTTCGTGGGGGAAAATACGTATCACAGAATCCACCGTTATAATTCAAACGTACAGTGCCCCCCAATAGACATCATTTTTATGTCACTCTGCTTCTATTTGCGTTGATTTCCTACTGACACATTAGAGACATTCCCGTATCTGTGTAAACACCTTAAGTAGAGCTTCGTCTGGCAGAATGCTCGAGATAATGACTATGATTCTTACTTGTTGTATTAAATGAGTGCAGTGAAGTGAGGAGTAAATGCCCGAACTACTGTGCACAGATAAACACGGTACATGTATGTCTGGTCCCCTACCTTTACACATCTGGCGCTGAAACCCTGTGATACATGTATGCAGACATGCACCCCCGGTCCCACTAGCTCATACGATAGCCTCATGGTTATTCCATGTTTACAGTGTGTTGCTTGTAATCCACACGATGGATGCATTTTCATGATTTCTCGTGGTATGAAAATAGTCGACTCACATTAACATTGTCTGAAACAGCCTGTGCAAGAATAATAACACGCCACGCCTGCTTAAAAAAATCACATTAGTATAAACCCATACACGTACCTTCTATCTTAGATGAAAGGAAGCAGTGATGTATTTGTAGAATACTATGGCTGGGAAGAAAAGGGGGAGAGTGATGTGTACGTACCTGGGAGCACGGACGCTTCCAAGAAACATGGTGGACACACAGGGGTGATGGTATAGATCCTCGTACCCTGTCGCTAGGATTGCCAGAAGCAAAATACTCAGGCACAGATCTCTCTCCCTCTCTCCAATTATGTACAGGGCAATGCGCACTTCATGAATAATTTTTCAGCGGATTAACCATCCATGGCTTTTCAATATGTCTTCCCCCATTCAATTATACTCCGCACTCGCTACCTCCACTCTTACAAGCTTCCGTGCCGGTCCGCGTGTGTCATAACGTGCAGTTCTATTGATTACCATTTATTACACACGTTTCTATTTTTAACTTCGATATGAAAGGCGGATAGTATTATATTTCTACGTCAGGAAAACGTGCGATCCAGAATGAGACCAGTCACTAGAATGCTGACGTATTTTGGGTACAAATTATGAATATTCTTCATTGAAATGGACACGGAGAATCGATATGTTTTAAATTCAAACCACAGGGAAGGAAAACCCTGCACAGAAACCCCGGGAAGACACGCTTGCACGGAAGTCCTATGGAATAAACCCTAGCGCAGAATATCCATGTGATAAAAGCACCACTGTCAAACAAGTCCTAGCCAAAAGAGCCAGTAGGAATGGCCCCTGTAACAATAAGTAATTCTGTGAATACTGTTGTGTTATGTTGTTTTATGTACTAATGTATGTGTGAATAAAAAACTATGAATATTGTTTTGGTCATTAAGTAATCAGCACATATTCAGATCGGAGGCGTAACACAAATGATACACGATTAGGAGGACAATTCGCTGTTCCGCTGTAAGTCAGTTCTGGGCGTAGTGCCATTCAATTGGTTGAATGAATGGATGGATGGCCTCACATCTCAGACAGGGTAAATGGATAAATGCTGGTAGGCACTCATCTGTTCACGGAGAGCTATCCGCGTCCCACATACAGATTTAAACACCATTGCCGTCTTTTGTGGTTTGCCCCGGGTGTTTGTCATACACACTCTGACAAGTGTATGGAAATGGCCCATTTGATAATAATGGCTATTTGAATATATTTTTCATCCCCCCCATCACGTGACCCCCTGCGGGAGGCTGCCATGGAAAATGGGAATTCTGCACCGACGACGTGAAGCCCGGGCTGGCAATGGTGATAAAAACTGCTTACAAGCGGAACGTAATGGGAGCGTTCCGCCGAACCGACTAACGTTTTCTTCTAGAGCTACCACAGCGTGCAACTCGTGATAGCTAGTTCTAAGGAAAAACAATAGATAAAACTGGCTGTGAAGTCGATGTGCTACGCTGATGGTAGTAGTTACACCGGCTATATACGATATAAATACCACCTGGCTAAGTCATAAACTTAAGTCCATTTTGCTGAAGAAACTGTTACGCTTGTTGGTGCTTTACACTGTTTGTATCTGCATTGGCAATCTTCCATGACTGCCTCTAGACACCAGTTTTGTGGGAGACATACGTCCTGCATACCTAACAACAACTTAACACCATGGTTTTGTTCATTAGAACTGAGCTGCAGTTTCGGATGAGGTTGCTAGGGTAAATTCAATCGTGTCTTCATTAGTGCAAGACCCAAACCACGTACCGAATATCATAAAAAAATCCAGGTTACACTATAGAAACAACATGAACAGCGACTATAACCCTAACCAACCAACCAACCAACCAAACAAACAAACAACCAGCTAGCCAACCGACCGACCGACCGCCTGACTGACCGACCGACTGACCGACCGACCGACCGACCAACCAACCAGCTAGCCAACCAGCCAACCAACCAAACAACTGACAGACAGGCACACAAACCAACGTCGCCAGTTTGCCTCAACTGCGCATCTGCAGTGCTTCCTAGCAATGCAAAAGCTTACTGCAGTCTGAGTGATGGATTAAAACACATCCAACTGCGAAGAGCAAACAATTCAATAATCAATATACTATGTAAGACTCCTACCATGTAATGATGACATTTTGAAGATATATGTAATGATTTTGGCACTCTGTGTCAATTTCCCTCAATGGACTTGATCTTATGCTAGACACTGTTGCCCAAGACTACAAAACTTTAAAAAACATTGCTTTTAAGTTCGCGTGGTTTTTATTTCGCGGTAGGGAGAAAATGGAGTGTTCGCGGTGGTTTCAAGTTTGCATTTGAAATATAAGTAGCGCTACAGTCATAGATGGGCAAAAACTTTCGCGGTGGTTTTAAGTTCGCGCTGAATAGTTCACTGCGAATACCGCGATCATAAAACCACCGCGAACATTTCTGCATTTACAGTATCTTCTTATAATCCGTGGGTACGGTTTTATAATGCCAGTGAAGGTCTTAGTCACAGCACGTAAGCAGAACCAAAAGAAGAAACCGCCGCCTGGTTATTCTGTAAAACACAGCATTGACCCTAAACATGAAAGATAAACCCGACCCAAGTCTTTAGATGCATTCGTCCGCAGGGCTTTCATCTTCAGGATGCGCTGCGGCTGGGTCTGTCACATGGTCTGTGGAAGCGGGATTTGCGTTTCTCGAAGGCTTTTCAGGCTAACAAATTGGCCGAAGGGGAGGCATACCACTGTGCGGGTGATTTTACCAGGGCGAAGGGTGGGTCGTTATGTACATACAGTAATAGTACGTAATAGTACGGTTTTCTAATTCTGACCAAGGGGAGTCAATGAACCTCCTTGCTTTGACAAATCATGTTCATTTCATACTTACATGAAAAATAGAGATTATGTTTTAGGCATCGTTTGTTTCTGTAATTCTACATTTGTCCTTCAATTTATTGACACGATAACTCAAGAAGGCCTGAGTGGATTGTCTTGATATTTGGTATGTGGGTAGGTCTTGATTAGACCTAGGAATTATTAGATTTTGGGCCTTCTAGCCGCTTGTTATGGTACTGCAGTGGAACGTCCGGTTTTGATTTTTCTTGTCGACCACGATTGGGTGGTAAATAGCTCTAGCTCTAGTAGTTGTTGTTACTTACTTCACGTCTGCCAATAGGCCACTTCGAGACAGTCGGAATCTAGTTTTATATATGATTCATAATTATCTTAACACTATGACTTTATTCGTAAAAACTTATTCAAATCTGAGTTTTGACTAAGTTAAAAACGAACTTGGCATAATGCCGCAAGTGTCTCTTGTTAAATGTCTGGCTCCTAGACGCTTACAAATATGTGTTTGTCAAAATTACCCATATTCGCATTTCCAATTCCCGGAGACACGCCGATGCAAACAGGGCATATTCTACAGAGGTAACAGGTACTTGACCTGTTCATCATATTAAATTCAAAAGTGTTATCGATCGATCCAAACCTCCTTGGTCGATCCAACGTGATAGGGAGGGGAGGCGTCCTGTTCGTACATGTCAGTTTACTGTCCTTTGTTCCGTGTCCATTCAGACCCTTTAGCGCCAAGTGGCATATAGGCCGGCAAGTTTCCTTGATGTTTACGTAGCAGGGTATATTTTCACATGAAGGGGTTGCTAGAGTGCCCTTCAGCGTGTTAGAGGGGCCTCCAATAACACGGCCCCCCCATTTCATGTCCCTTCCGAAAGACGGGTACAACCCCAACCGAGATGCCCTCCATAGGATTGATCCGGGGTTTCGCAGCAACTTATTGGAACCTTGATTCCGTGAGAGACTTCGTATTACCGACAGGCTGACTGACGCTGACACAAATTTTTGTAAAAAAAGTAATCCCCTAAATGATGATGATGATGAATTCCCTAAAGCGTCGATTTGTTCCCTTGTTACTACGTGGCCTCTTTAGCCTCCACATCATCAACAACCTACACCCTGAGATTGTGCTGGTGTGCATTATTGACGGATTCCTTTTCCAGTCTAGAAGAAGGAGAATGTGGATATCCGCGGCTTATCTCATCAGGGGTTTCTTATGTGTCGCCTGGTGGAAATAGAGAAGTCCGATTTCTTTTAATTCACTGATACTGGTAACAGAGGCCACTCTATTACCGTCTATGTGTTTGAGCAGATGCGTCGATTACATTTACGATCGGAATTCTGCGCCGCGCCCGGATTTACCTTCGTCGGTAATTCGGGGCATGCATCACTGATCCATGCTGTTATTCGCTGACACAAGGCATTAAGAATGGATCGTCGTTGCTTTTCTCTGGGGAGATAGGGGCATTCGCCTGAGGAAGAATGTTGAACCATTCGGACCTAGGTATAAGGGGTTTGAACTCACGTAACCAAGTATCGTCGGCCATGTTGGGTCGTGATACCTGGACGTTGCTAGGTAAATTTGAACTTATATGTAGTAACAGTTACATATACACATTACACATATATACATACGCTATACACGAGCAGATCTATAGGTGTTTGTGTTTGCTTGTAGGTACAAGCTGCGCAAGACTGGACTGTAAGGTTTGATCCACTCACACCGGAAAGGACCCCTAACCTTTTTGTGGAATCTTCAACGTGCTGGGGGGGGGGGGGGGTCTCTCTCCTCAAACACGAGGCTTTACGTGCCATCCGAGAGGACGTTCCTAACCGAAGCTACGTACTCATTTCAACGAGTGAGGAAATAGTTATGTAGTGAATTTCTCAAGGACACAACAGTTGGGCCTGCCAGAGATCCAAACCCAGAACCTTTAGATTCTAAGTCAACAACCTCAACCACAAGATCACCTTGCCACCTAGCAATGATTATTCATGGTTTAACCAACCAACCTGACGGCTGTGACGTCACGTGGGACCACCCTAGTATCTTCAGAATACTCAATACCTGCTGCGTAATCATTCTGAAACATGGCTCAGGCTGTGGCGCCATCAGTACCAACATCACCCCTCGCACGGTGTGGGGTAATAAACAACATGTCCACACCAGGTATCATCCTATGGCCCACCACACCGCCAGCGCTTTCATTAGCCTGGTAACCATACCATCGTGATCTCCATGCTAGCGCAAGTCGAGGAAATTCTTATAGGGTTGGTTTCAATTACTTCGCTCACTACGGTAGTATTCAGAAATGCCGACTGGAAAGACAGGCTGTCAGAACAAGGCCATTGCTTGGTTTGGCTTTGGCCCCTAAGACGGTCCGTTGGTGACCAGGCTACATTTCCATCTACTCACTCAAATATCACGGTATAGAGGTAACGAGTGAATCATTTGGTCTACAAACCCATTTAGCAACTGGGTCAATCGATATCTTCCTTTTATCGCGGACCTGCCATGGTAACGAGGCATTTATTCAGAACAGTTGATCGAAATCTACCTCCCTACGAAACGAAATTGAACGTAAGGCAATCTACACGATTTCTAGATATGAGAAAGAACACGGAATCACTCAAGATAGACACCAATTTAAGATCTATCATACACATTTAATCCGTTGAAACATACTTGGAATGATCTACGTCTTAAGAAGAGACAGTCGATAGTTTTCCCTCATTACAATCACAGTTGTCTATCGCAAACATCATATGTAACAGCTTTATACGAATGGTGGCAGGATTTAAAAAAAGATCTAAAGGACTTAAAAGGTCGCTGGCAAATTCATCAATCTTTTATCTTAGCGGAAGGGTTTGAGCTTATCGCTCATCTAAATTTCAGTCAGAACTTCCTGGTAATTTTAGATACCGGGTAACGTGCGTAAGGAAAGTAGCCTCTGGTACAGTACCTTTGAAGAATCATCAAAAGAAGGTGTCACCCTCATGCGCCAGTGATTATCCCCTAGTCGCCATGGCAATTAACGCTGTGTCGGGTCGGTGCCAAAGGGCAGGCGCGCCAAACCGTTAATAGGAAGCCCTCCGCACTCCGAGACCCTTCAAGCGACAGCGTCAGCTTAGGTTGAACAGAACTAATTGTCAGCCCAGTGTATTCATCAATACACAATGAAGTCACCCCTTTTGTAACTATGATACTGATGAGTTCCACTGTGCAATAATGATGACTTTGTTGCAAATGCATACCCTAGCTTGGGCAAACAAAGCAGAACAATTATATACAAGAAGAATGAAAAACATTGACAAATCAAAGGTGGAATAACAGCTATTCTAGATACATTTTGCTTGTTTTGCGATGCCTCTGCCGACTTAGCCAATGCAACGGTTCCTTGAGTGGATGTTTGCCGAGTTAAAGGTATTTCTGTGCTTCCTGTCACTAAGACTGTTTGCAGTATTGGCAGGGACACCCTGTCAGTAGCTATACCCTCTCAATAAAACACTTATCGCGGATCGAGAGTCATTAAGGAGCGGCCATTTGGTTTGGTCTCTATGTCAGGCAATAAAAGACATTAAGCTGAAAATCGGTGTAGTGACATGGACGAGGTTTACATTTCCAAGCGTCAAAGGACTTACTGCACTTGACAATTCTATGAGGCTGACTTCTGAAATTTTCTTTGTTTTACGCCACGATCAGAAACCCATTCCTTTATATGACACATACAAATAACATTTGTGACTGAACGTCAAGTGTTGGGTTTTATGTGACTAAGGAGTCTCGCTACGAGCTACATCTGTAGGAGGCCTTGTGGTTGAGTTATGTACTATACCTTATGTACGGTCTCCTGATGTCCTTATGATGTGGCTATAGATCCAGGGTCAGCGCTTTGAGACCCCGAGTAAAGAAAAAAGAAGTCGGTCTACAGTGATGACTACACCTGAAAAACACAGCAGCCTCTCACAACATGGGGCTGATCCACCTCAAGACGAAGATGTCAGCGCTACCGACGTTCCTGATACTTTTGCACTTACTGCGAGCTCTTCTAATGCTTGTTGCCAGGGAGACGATGTGGTGATGTTGGGACTATAAGCCTTGAAGTCTGCCACGTACGCCCGAGGTACGGACTAACTGCACCGACCGCCGAGGGAGGCGCTGATGATGATCTGCTCCCACAGAACATAAGCAAGCCATGTCTGATGGATGACACTACTAACGTTAGAATACAAAATAGGCCTGGGTAGGTAGGAAGCACCATCCGTGTTGGAGGAAGAGTCTATGCACAGTTACTTTAAAGAAAGCAGAGTTATAGCGCTGTTCCTTGTCGTAAAACATGAAAAAACACAATCCCCCCTCGGCATTACTTAACAAATAGATGGAGAAGGAAATAGGAAACATGATAGATATCTGAAAAAAAAAGTGAAACCTTTGAATCTTGCTCAAAATTCACAAAACTCTGTTTGGAAGTTTCCTATGCTAATTTCACTTATCTGCATGCAGTTTTTATTGGCAAAATCATGAGAAAAGCATGAAAAGGAAATTGACGATTGCTTATTATACCAAGATGTAACGCACATATGAAAACACTTAAAACGCAAAATATCATTGGGGACTTCTCAATGTGGAATTTTATGTGGATGTACATATACCAGATATACTTGTTTATCGTGAAGTTTTTGTCACAAATGCAGATAGCATTGATTCCATTCAATTTTTCTCCGATCATTACACAAAATGAAAGGTTCCGACCACAAATAACATACGCCAATAAAAAGAAAGATCTAAATGTCGCGAGACCGAAAAACCAACACAAGGCTTAAGGTACTTTAGTTAATGGCCAATTATCAGGAAGAGGGGGGATATAAGTTATAACCAAAACCCGTGTGTCATGTTCATTGCCATACCACATCAATAAGAAACAAACCGTTGTCTAGGTTACAGACAGTTTGTACAAAAACTGACAAAGAAAAGACAAAGACCATAGAACAAACAGCATTTGTGTGAAACCATAAGTACATAATAAGTAGGGGCGAGAAAGAAGTGATTGCGACGTTTATAGATTAAGTACTGTTAGAAATAGTTTTCCCTAAATGCAGAATCATTACCTCCGTGAAAAATGGAGGTATAGTTTTTGGCTATGGCAAATTGTCCGCTTTATGCACACCACTGTCTGAATAAACTATCAAAGGACTAGTACACCCAAAATATCCTAGTTTGCATGATTAGCATCGCATTACGTTGGTACTCGACAAGTTACCTACAGGTCAGAAATACAAATTAATTTATCCCTTCTATCTTGACCTTTTTCAAAGTCTGCAACTGAAACGCCCCTGCAGTTCCGAAGAAAACACACACATATACACACATACGCACACGCACACGCACACACGCACGCAAACACACACACACACATACACACGCACACACACACACACACACGCACGCGCACACACACACACACACGCACGCGCACACACATACACACACACACAAACACATACACACACACACACAAACACACACACGGAATATGTTAAAGGTTAACGCTTCGAACACTGATGGCAATCGCGGATGTGATCAACTCGTACTGCGCCGCCAATTTACCACGTCGAGTTCGGGGGATTACGGGGATTCAAACAAACGCCGTTCAAGATTAGACCTGTGTCTTACACACGGAAACAAGTTATCTTGTACAGATTAAAGTGAGACATTCGACCTAAGGCGACTTTGATTAGCTTCACATCTACGACGTGAAGCAGAGTTAGTAACACAAGAATTTATAAAATGCTAGACTCACAGCTGATTAACATTCACTTTTATTTGGTGACGTCACTGTGCAGAAGTCGCCGGTAGGTTGACTGAATCGTTTTTCACTACAGACTATATTTGTTCTTCGTTTTCGTTTAAGCAACGAGTTGTCGCTATCAGCTGGCTTAAACTTGAAACTTTGATATCAAGATTTTATAAACAGGAATCTTAAGTTCACAGTGCCAACCTTCGACTACGTGTGTGCCGAGTTTTGATGTTGTTTTGTTGGCTTTTAACATATCAACGTTTCATTACTACAATATCATCTTCTGTTTTGGTACTACTATCGTAGAGTGGAACTCATTGCAACTAAGTACAGTAGGGGAGCCCTCATTAGATAGTTTTAAACAATACTTACAGTTAGATGTACAAAGACAGGTTCATTGTAATATAACCAGCTGCTACCGCGCCGCGTGCCTTTCGAAGCTGGTGTATTGTGTCGAAGGGCGGTTAACGGTACCCGTATACCGGCTACATGCAGATGCAGATACAAACACAGAACATTGTACCTTTTCAATGCAACCAAAACACCCCAGCATTCTCTACGTTCTTGGCATGTTACGTAAACATTTTACATATTCAAACAAGAGTTCGGAGACCTCAAATCTCCATGAAATATATATTATGCAAATTACGCCCTCCATTTGCATGATTTATATTCAACTATGTTCACTGTCACATGACTTCCAACTGCCACAAGTATGACATTCCATCTACCAATATGGATTTACAGTATTTTCTCATTTATTATGCAAATTAGGTCTTCATTTGCATCACTTTTATCTATCAATGCCCCTTTATTTCTCAGTTACAACATATGCTGCATTTTTTAATTGTCATACCATTGAACGGAGTGTGTTTATAAAACCCCTTAACTATGTAAATTAGATTCTGATTTGCATTATCACCATTTCAAGTAACACTTTTAAGCTATCCACATAATAGAAACAAGTATATAGGTTTGGTAGTGTACCCCTTTGTGGTTTGACCACCAGCTGTTGGGACCTGGGGAATTCTTGTCCCAGATTTGAAACTAACAGGTGTGAGCTACCACAACATGCCTAGAATGGAAGTACATGTATAGATTTCCTCATTACTTATGCAAATTCAGTCCCAATTTGCATAATTTGAATTCATTGAGTACATCTCTGTCTAAGCTACCTGCATAGTAAATAACATGAAAATCTGTTGCTCCTTTCTTCAGTTATTCTCCTTAGAAGATTTTGACAAATACGCCATTGCAGCTCCAGTAATACATACCAGAGGGCCCAAAATCGACCTTGACCTTTCTCCTTCCAACACCTACCGACATACCAAATACCATAACAATCCATCTACACGTTCTTCAGTTATGAAGACTTTAAGCATCCGAAGACGCACACATACAAACACGCAAACACACACGCAAACACACTCAAAACAATATCCCCATGAAAAAAAAGTATTTTTTCATGGAGATAAAAAAAAGGTTGACGCATGGTTTTCACAAATATGATGACGCCTTCAGTCATTTTAACCACAACGTGTACAGTATATAATCTGCAAACAGATTTACATACAGACGGCATGATAAAGCACAGCAGCTTTCTTGGAATGTGATCACACCATAAAGTTCTGACGCAGAAGGGATGCTTCTCGCTCTCAGGCCATGATAAACATCCAGGTGCAAATGAAAGATTTAATCTTCTCCTGATCGTCTAGATCTGGGATTGCGTGCATTTTCAATATATAGTAGTTGCCAATATTCCACTGAAATGTTGTATAAGAAACGAAGGAAAAAATAAGAGAATGGTGTTGGCATCAACCCGATGTACAAATACGGGGTATGTAATTACACGTACATCAAGACGGCGTCGTGCATTAACAATACCCCCCCTCGGCGTTGCCTGTTAAACACCTTTTGTTCTCTTCTTTGCGCGACGCTGTACGAACGTCAGTACTAGAGGTCCTGCGATTTCCCCTGTGGCTCTCTTGACACATTCACGAAACAAATATGTATTGTTACAATACTTCGTCCACCCATGTAATGTAGAGACAAAGCTATTCAAGATTACAGTGTCATTCGGCTGTCAAACACACTCTGCTGGCTGAATCAAGGAGTTTTCATTTGAAACCTCCTCGGTTGAGTCCACCCTGGTGATGTGGAAATGAATATAGATACATAGTCCGTTGCAGATTCGGCTGTCAAACACACTCAGCTAGATGAATCCAGCGGTGACGATAATGCCATAAAGTACCCACTATATGGTGAGATCAACGATCTCACGACTACTTGTGCAGTCACAACACGCCCTGGCTCTATCTTATACTCCATCTAAAGGAGTAAGCAATGGTAGGGGCCATAAAATACACCACATAAACTGTGAGAGGCCATGTATAATTGAAATGCATTCAGTCGTTAAGGAATGGTAAGTGTGGCCGTCGGAATGTTGGAAGGAAAGGGTGGCTTAACAACATTAAGTACTACACAGAGCTATACACCAATAATCAAAATAAAGATCAAAACTTTTCCCGTTAATCTCCCCCTGATTTGTTTTTCCTACAACATCAAACATATTTTACTCTTCTTATTTCTGGTTAAAACGATTTATTCAAACACACTTCTTAGTATAAAACGAATGCTCTAAACGTTTTGGATGGTTTACCGGGACACATATATGTAACCCATGGGAAGAACGACCCAGACTTCAGAGTATATGCTTCTTTTCTGAAAGATAGATACGCTTGGATTGCCGTGTGCACATATGGTGTGTAAAGACAAGAATTCCGGCATCCTTTTCCGACATTTCAACTATATCATAACGTGTCAATGCTTTGTTTGTTGAATCTTCCATCAACTGAGTGTACCCAAAAGACAAACGACATGGACAACATATCCATTAGTGGTAAAAATTAACCACAAATCATCCCTGAGAACAGCCACTAATGTTGCTGATATACAGTGAGACGTATGGTGAAGAAGGCACGATACATTTTAACCATTATATTGGTATCCTCAGGGCAAGCTATTTGTTATACCTTATATCTTATTAATGCCAGCAACTGCCACAAAATACGTGGTTTCAGCCTGCAATATAGATATTTGTGTAAAACGAGTCGATGCGTTGTTGCAGTATTCTGGCTATACAGGCAAAATGAGCAAGCCAATGCATTCTTTTTGTGTCTTCAACCGTGGATTAATGTTTCCCAAAATTCTTCAAGAAAATTGTGTTGTAAAGCACTAAAATGGAACCAAGAAAAGGAGTTTAAACGTATTCTTTTTTCTGCCGCTTCAATTGGCTTGAATGTTTCTTCGTAAGACAGAAGTTGTATCTTTAACTCTAAATCCCTTCAACTGTAGAATCGAAACCTATCAAATCTTAATATTTCTTGCAAATCTTGAAATTTGTTGAAAATCTTACCTTGAACCAAGATGCGTTGACGGCCGACAACAGCTTAAATCACTACTCCATCTGTTCTGCGGTAGGTCCTCGTCAGAAATGCTAGCAGGCTGCCGTTTCATATTCCTCCTCCCTTGCGCTGACAAAATGTACCGTACCGTACCACGCTCCCGTTATTTATGCGTGACGTCTGAGAGATTGAATTCCCGCTAGGGGCGTACAAGACTCGCCGTAAATGCACGTGCATGTCCAGGTGGAGACACTGTCCATTGCGTAGGAAGGGAGATGGTCTTAATTGGTGACACCCCCATTCCACTAGGGCGGTGACCTGGCAGCGACCGCGCTGCGACCGAGCGATTTGGCAGATCGCTGAACGAATTTCATAGATAACAAGATAATCCATCCAGGCCTTCTCCAGTTATTCTGCTTCTTTACTAACAAACAAACAAACAAACACACACACATACAAACGCTACCCTCTGTATAACCTTCTCGGCGAAGGTAACAAGACCTTCCCACATACCAAATGTCAAGACAATCTACCCAGGCATCCTCGAGTTATCGTGCATGTTCAAACACAGGCAGGCAGACACACATACACTCACACGAACGGACAGACAGACAGACAGACAGACAGACAGACAGACAGACAGACAGACACACGCTGCCGTAAAACACAGCCGTCTTGGCGAAGGTAAAAACGGATCTCTTTCCGCTGTGTGGTTTGTTATCGTTTCAGACATACTTTTGCATTTTACAAGATATCCCAATCATGAAGTCGATGGTTGCACAAATCCGATTTAGGTCGCAGCGAGGTCGCGGCGCTATCGCCGTCTCGTTGACTGGGGGCCTGGCGTTAACATTGATACGGGGATGAAGATCAACATGTGATGAGTGTAAGCACGGAATGTCATTGTACAACAACCTTCATGGACATGTTGCGTGATGAAAAATTAGCGTGAGCTAGTCATCCCTCGTCCCTTGGTAGATCAAACAGGCAGCACATAATCATTACCTCCGTGAAACGGAGGTACTGTAGTGTAGTGACTTGCTATGTGTTTGTGATGGTAAAGAAACATAACATGTCAGAAATGTGACTCAGTCTTAATATCAGATCATGTAAATAAACAGCAATACGAAAATCGAGCAAAGTGATTCACCTAAAAAGATGGGCAGTGTTTAATGTGCATGTGCCCCGTATTCAGGATGTAAACACGTTAATCAAGAATTTCATACAATAATCAGGGAACTTCTCTAAATGCAGCCACCATCTGGATGCATTGGAATTTACGGAAGACCACTAAAAGGGCCATTATGATGAACTAGTCCATTAATATATAAACCTCTAACGTAACATAAAGAGTTAGAATTATAGCGTGTGTCATAATGTTTTATGTGTAATGTGTATATTGTACTATTCATGGGAAGTGCCTAAAGTTATCTTTCAATCGATATCTAGATAATATAGGACAACCGTTGAGATGACTTACTTGGTTTGCTTAATCTTTAAGAAAAATGTCATGACATCCAGCCGGACATAACGATGAAACGAGATATCAGCAAAATCGGACGTTTCGCTGCAATACCGTAGAAAGACACTAGGAGGTCCGTCAACAAACATAACCTTCATTTTTTCGACTACTACCCAACAACGAAATATCATAAGGATCCATTTACAGTTTCTCGAGTTATGCTGGTAACACACATACACACACCAATAATGGCAACGTAATAGTGATGAAATGGTGGTTGCATATCAATTGGTTTCAGGGTATAAGAAGAAAGTGCAGGCAGAAAATACCAATATCTTTTTAATCCCTGCAGAGACGAGAATAAGGCACAGGCTTAAACTCTGCATGTTTAATGCAGAGTGAATGCGCAATGAAATATTAGCGTTACACAAGCTAGTGTCTTCCTCCTATTGAGGGCGCGCCCTGTGGCGCTTCTGTCAACACTAATCAGTCTCACAGTCTCAGAGTCTGGCTCCCCGCTTTCACCTCTGCATAGCAAGCCGCAGGCTGGACTTATTAGTGTGTGTGTTTAAAGCACCTCGACTGTCTCAAAAGGAAAATTCAGCTGAGGTCTTGAAAGATCACGGTCTCCAAATAACGGCTGATCTTCATGCTGTTGTTGCAATAATCTCTATGCTGGAGTTGGGCTTCCTGTATATGGTACATACGTCATAGCATCTCGCACGAGACCTATAGTATAGTTTCTATGTAGTAGATTTTTTATATAGTATAGTTTCTTCTAGATTAACCAAGCTGGTTATAGGAGAACAATTTGCCAGGGAAGTTTGTCCACCATAGGTTTTCATTTGCCCGTATCCAAGGGAAAATGATACCGTTCCCGTGGACAGACTCTCCTGACAGAACCGTGATCTTTCAAGACCTCAGCTGAATTTTTATTATTCACCCTATTTATGCCGAATTATTCTATCCATACCCCCTTAAGAAGACCTGGTCGAGACTATGAGACTTACATGGATTCAAGCTTTTAGCGCCTTATAATTTGAGTGGGCAGAACAGACTTGCTGGTATCGCCACTTCGCAACTTGTTCCCATGTGTCTCCAGCGGTTGACGAGTTTTGCAAGGCTCGGATGAATAATTCTGTGGCGCGTGTATCGATCGGGTATTCCACAGGCAGATGGTAAGTGACATTACTGACCAGGAGATTTATTTCGCCTCCTCGCCGTGTTCTGCATGGAGCCCTCGGGCGGGGGTGATTGATGAAGCCGCCGCCTAGAATGTCACGGTGCGATGTGTTCCTCGATGTGACTCAAAAGAAGAGGCGGTCATGCATACATTCCCCGTCCCTGCGCTTCGACGCCGTAACCGTTAAGCATACCATTACCTGTTTTATATACACACAGAGTATTCCATCCTCTCCCTCTGAAGTCATAGATGCTATTTTGGGAAACCAAGTATAACGTTTATCTTAATTCATCACACGCTTTCATGTTTTCTTAATTAGTTACTGTGGCTTCCAAAGATATGCCAGGCCCCTAGGAAATAACATTCGAAAGAGGTATTGTATGTATCTTGATTCAAATATTCCTCGGTTCCACTTAACTCCTTTTAAGGCGTACCCGGTTATTCATCTTGTACGCTCTTTCTACGTTATGTACCAGAAACCATTCTTCCGCGTTCGCAGGTTACTTGCTGTGTAACCAACAATGTATGTCTGAGGTCGGGCGGCAGTGCGCGTTGCTGACACGGAAACTGTGCCTAAAGTACTCGTTGTGGTAATGGAACAAAACCCCGCATGGTCTTGTACTCATTCTTGCCACATTCACATATCCCAAGCAGTGTTGAGTAGATCCCAGGGTATATTTTTGTAAATTGCTTTTGAAATTTAAGGTTGCAACATTTTCTTCCTATCATATCCATTTATATAGCTTTAGAGTTTCAGAGCTTAGAAAAGGATTATGGTTCAAGGCATATTCCAACCACATTTTACCAATAAAGACCGATAAAAATATAATGTCATCCAGCATGTAAATATCATTCTAATCAGTGTAAAAATAACGTTTGACGGGGTGGCCTGACATCCAAATAAGGTAGAAGTCTGAGCACCTGGCTTTCAGCACCAAGGACACCACCCATGGTCGCACGATGACGTCATAACCGGCTGCCCTTTCTTTAATGGCATATCAGTTCTGTTGCACTCAGTTTCTATTGCACTCCGTTCGTTGTTGCTAGCGTCCGTAGAGCCAGCCGTGTCTGGGGGTTAAGATTTCAGGGTCCCTATCAACATAGCCACGAGGAAGTCGGTGACAAGTATTTTGCAACTAGGCCACAGCAAGTAAATTGTATGGATGACATCCTCCGCCGACTCCAAAAGTAATGAGATAGGGCGAAAAAAAAACAAGGTGGGCAAAAAAAAAGGTTCCTAAATTTTCAAATTTTGAGATCATAAACCTTGTTAAACAAGAATTGAGGCAAAAAAAATATGATATCATAACCAACAGGTCTTTTACTCCTGTATTCAACCAATGAGCGTCCATATATGATATAAAACTTCCTTGATTCAAGAGTAAACATGTCCTTGAAAGTGTGTATACAGCTCAGTTAACTAGAACAAATGCAGAAAACAGCTTGTCATACCATCATGATCATTCATATTTTTGTTTACGACATATTTGCCAATTTTTGGCATGTTGACCACCGTCGGAGGGCAATGAAATGTCTTGTTTTTTGTTTTGAAATCAGGCGGAAATTAATGAGCGCGCTGATGTCATCCATAAGAATTACTTGCTGTGGCCCTACTAGCTAGTATTCTATGGAGACTGGCACAACGAACAGAAAACGATAGAAATTGACCGATATGCCGTCAGAGCCTGCGAAGGAGGCTAGCCATGCTTCACGAACTCGTTTCGACATTATCTCTCGTCCGAATGAGATTGAAGATGCGAACATGTTGATTTATTTATATACTTGTATGTACATAGTGTTGTATCCACTTGTTCACTGTATAGTTGTTCAAGCCTTACGAAATTCGCTCTACTTTTGTTGTGTCAATAAAGATTGTTGTTTATTCAACTGTTGCACACAGTTTTGGTTGCGTAGCCTAACAAGAGCGTAGTGTACTCAGATGTATCTGACAGTCTATATAGTATTGTGAGCTTTGATTGCTAAATACACTCGCTACGTTGTCTTAGAAACGTGTGCCGCGAATTTGTTTATGATACAATACACGTTCAGCTTTTGTTGTCTAAATGCATTGTGGTGTGGTGTGAAGATATGAATCGATATTAACACATGAAAATTGAATATACAATGGATGGTGTCTGTTGCATTGTCAAGTGAAATTTTTACATAATGCATTGCTATGTTGTCTTGGGCAAATAAGGTATAAATTGCCAGGAACAGTGACTAGTGGCCACTCAGTCCGGTTAGGAGACTACGCGCATCACTATGGCACCTCGCTCCAGAAAGTCTCACAAGAAATCCGCAAAGAACTTCCCGGCGAAAAAACGTGAGCCGAGCAGGCGGCGGGAGGCAGCGGCTGGGGTAACCGAGGCGTGTGAGGAAGTCGAGGACACGACTTCTATTCTTCAATCATTGGGTCTGGACCCAGCAAGGTAAGTGTGCTATATATTCGTGCATGACATTAAGAAGATGACTGTAGTTTTTATTTTATATTCATCGAAACACTTATCGAGTTGAGATTTCCACCCTGACTAAATTGGCATTTCGACTTTTTTTTGCAAGTTCATACCCGAAGGCTAATTGTAAGTACATGGTACACTATACATACAAGTGACAATGGACAGTGTTTGGCGGTCTTGTTATAAGATACTCAAAATACTAGGTGTTGGCTAATTCTAGAAGAAGTTGTTGGCTATATCTAGAAGAAGTTTTGACTTTTCTGAATCAGAGGAAAACGAACAGTCCAACTTTTTTCAATTATATGTGGGTTCTGCGTAATCACAAAACATAATTTCCAAGCAGATCTCTACGTGGCGAAATCGTATCCAGCCGACTTGAATCGTACAGCCCTCGTAGAGATCTGCTTGGAGATTATGTTCTGTGATTTATATAACACATCACATATTAAAGGATGTATTTCGCTATTTTTCAGATACGTGCTCGTTGGCCATGGCCAGTGGAATCTATTGTCATGCTATCTGAGGTGCTTGCACCAGGAGCGTAGATGGTTTCCCTTGACAAGGGACAACACCTATGCCCTAGCAGACTGTGACGGGAGAGGACAACTAAAGCAGCGGAGCTACCAGCTGGTTCGGCCGAAAGTATTTGAGTCAGTCTCCGGGGAACGCCACGTGCTGTACCTGTGCTCGTGTGACAACGCACGGGAACAGAACGGCCGTCTGTCAGCCATGGACAATGTAGTTGTAAGTGTCATTTGTTGAATATACTGTAAATGTTTACGGTGGGTTGATGTTCACTGTTCGTTGCGAACTTACCACCGCGAACATTTCTGTTTCTTCAGTCCGCATACCCATCGTTACCATACGACCATACATTGTAGTGTTATGTTGTGTTGGAGGACACTGTTCTGTCAGTCTGTAGTACCCTTGCAGAGTCACCGAGTAGGTGGTTTTTGTCTAGCTATCTACAAAATCGCGAGCTCAAAACCACCACACTCCATTTTCTCCTTACCGCAATATCAAATCACCACGAACTCGCAATGAAGAATGTTCATGTTAAAATTCGTACTTGTACAACAACCCTTTCAAAACATATTTGTATTTAGTTACGCAACGTTATACATATTTGTAAATGTTTTGTCTGCCATGTACCAGATGTGCTGATGACTTTCTATAATCTACCAACAGACGGGTGAGGATCTGCGAGCCTTTGCCGTGCGGGAGGAGGGTCTGTACTGTCTTCACGCCCGGGCGGCAGACCAGATCATCACGCCTCCGCTCATCACCGAAGAGTTAGAGGAAGAAGAGGGGGAAGATGAGGATGAAGAGGAGGAGGAGGAGGATGTGTACGAAGGGGCTGTTGATCAGCTTCAATTAGACCCATTCCTCGCTGCCGTTCACGACGGAGATACGTATGGTAAGACTGTCAACAATATCTACTATCAAAAGTGGCGTTTGGTAGGGTGTTTGGGTAAGGTAAATGGTATGATATTTGAGGTCTTGGTTTGAATCTTGGTTTGACATGCCCCGGCGTCGTGCCCTCAGGAAAGGCACTTTACAAAGTTCCTCACTTCACTAAGGTGGATATATAGCTTCGGTTAGGATCGTGTTTGAGGAGTGTCACAGCTTGCACCACACTAAACATATTTTAAGAGCCCACCACACTATACCTACTTGGTGTACCTTACAAGCTTTGTGTGTTGCACAAAGGGGCGGTTTACCACATGATGTGTCTGTATCTGTATCTATATAGCCGGTATAACCGCCATTAGGCGTAACACACCAGCGATGGTGCAATATAACTAACAAATAAACAAAGGAAACATACAAAATAGGATTGCTTTCATTGCTCGTAATTTCTTGTACCTTTACCACGTCCATGACTTTGATGATTTTGTTTTCAGGGATTGTAAAGCGTCTTGTCGACGGTAAGCTCTGCTGTGTGATGTGTACGGAGAAACAGACGAGCTGTACACACGTCAACATGTACGTGTGCTGGTGTACGTACAGGGGGGTGAAACCAGACCTCATGTTCACGGACTCAGGTCAGCACATCGATATGACGAATTACAAATCGAAGGTGAGAATTAGCTTAAGACGAAGCTTACTTTACTGAAGATTGTAGTTATATAGTAACGATAGAAAATTATTTTTTTTAATCGTATTATAGGAAAGTTTTTAATACGATTATAATATAATAATTACTACATCTCAACTATGTTTAACATCACGAAGACACGAAACAGAACCTTTAGTTTTAGAACCCGTGTTCTAGATTAGTATTCGAAGACCTGTCACTATATGTACGACTTTTATGTGTGCATAGCTGTACTTTGCCCAACAGGGCATGAATGCACAGTAAAGGTTACCATTCGATTAATTTCAGCAGAGCATGAAGTCTGACAACCAAAACTTCTATCTTATTTCGTCCTTTACATACATACTAAAGCTGTTGTTGTTTTTCATTACAGATATTTTCATGCGACCACTGTGGCCTGGAACCAAAGACCATCATCTTTGATCATGACGGTAGGTTGACTAAGTCTTGTGTCTATAAATTATGGATTATACTTGTGCTATACATGTGCTATAAAACTAAGCCTTGATTGTGAATCAGTGATATCCTTGATGATGTATGTCCGTGATCACCTGATAATGTATGTTCTGGGCGTCACAGTCTAATTCATATCTATTTATGTAACCCCCAGATACGGCGTTCGGCTTTCGGAAGGATCTGCTGCAGCATATGCATACGCATCAACCCAGTCCAGAAGTGACAGAATACGAGTCTGACAAATGCCGGAAGGGGTTGAACGAACTCCCCTCGCCCGGCGTATTGAGTCTTTTCTGTCCGCACGGAGTCTGCTACGGGTTCGAGCTCATCCGGAGCTGTGACCTACCTCAACACGAATTCGAGCTCATCAGGACGAGGTTCAGGAAGGCCCCTAAAGTCATCGTGTCTGCCAACAGCTGCCAGCTGCACGAGTACGCGCTGGACAGAGATCCACACTTCGTCAAGAACACTCTATTTCTCATAGGCAGGTCCGACTTCAAAGGACACATTTGCTCGCTTGGGTACAGTCTGAACATGTACACCGCTGCATTGGACGTCAAGTCTCTCAACACCCGGGTCAACAAAATAGCCAAGTCCCGTCTGTTGAAGGTTCAGCCGCATCTAGCTTACATGACGCCTTCGGACTTCATGCTTCACGCCTCAAAGTCCTTAGCGATCAGGAATATGAATGTACGAGGACGTTACTGATGGACATTGTGATCTGGTCACTTTGGTTTACTTCACTTTTATGCACCTAATGTACATGACAATAATATTTCTTCATATTCATATCTTCACTTAAAAAAGAGTGACCAAATAAGTTGACCAGTTGCTAGTACGCACTGTACGGGTCTCTACAAACACATTTCCTTATTTTGTCCATTTTCTTTGATATCACATGTACATTGTAATCCGAACGGCCAGCCAGGATGTTTTACAGTTTGTATCTATGTTTATCTAAACATAAGAGTCATTCTGTAGCTCACGTAGCTATTTGACCAACTGGTACTGTTACATCTTAATGTACGGTTATAAAGCATCAGCTGCTACATGTACTTGTCAGTACGTGCATTTTAGCACTCAAGTAAGTGAGGATGAACGATGATGATGAACGTTTTTAAAACGTGCATCAATTGTAAGGCATGCAATACTTTAATTCGTCTGTGATTTTAACCCTTTAAGTATGTTAGACTTTTTAATTTGTCACATGTCGTTTAACCTTTTATCCAATGTATGGAAGATGCTCTTGGGCTGCCAAATCTTCTTTGAATAAAACCACTTTATTCATTCAGCTTATCTATTCAGTCTTCAATCAGTCATTTGTCGGAAACTACATTCTTGGCCGATGGATAAGAAAGTTAATTATTCACAAACAAGATCTATATACAAGTAGTGGACGGCTGAGGAAAAGTTGTCCACAGAAAGCAGGTGATCTAAAGCCTAAACCTCTTCGTTACGTGCAACAAGTGATTTGTACCTGAATGTAGGTGGCGCTTCCACGTGAAGCCATTGTGTTAAATGGGCTCCAAATGCGACGCCTAAATATCGGTCACTTTATGTTAACTCGCCTTTTTAAACGGCTGAAAGGCAATTCTGAATGTACGCGAAGACGTAAATACTTATTTGAAAGTATTCACTAGCCTTAGACCTATCATTGTCTGGTATATTTTGTCGGTGCTATAAACCCTATCCGAGCCTTATCTGCAGTACCGATTCCGACCGCCTCCAGGAAAGTTACTAAAACGACCACCAAATTGCCAATGTTCCTACTTTTCGGGAATTAGAAAATCGAAAAAGGCTCGCAAAGGGGTTACATTCTTTTAGACTTATTTAGCGCTAAAATGCGACCATTTGAAATGAAAAACGACAGTATTTAAGACATTTCAACAAACTAAACCATGGGATAGTAGATCATAAGTGACACGTTTCCATTTCAATCTACCAATAGAAGTGGTCGAGCGAGTGTACATTCCCTGCAAATTGCTACGTTCTGAAGGGCTGCTAACAGTTACACCTAATTCATATTCATATATTAAGGAAGACGTTTAACAAACGAAACGGTCTTTTACGTCTGTTCGTTAAAGATTCGATACCATCTTTCTCTCAAAATGTTGTAAGGTGTGTGACATACTTCTGGATGCAATATAACATTGAGCGCCGGGGGGAGCCGTTTGATGGGCTCTGGTCTGAAAGACCACTCAGTGTAAAAGTTAGTTTGATACACCATCGTCTGAAACAATACAACCTACCCCTGTTGAGAGAACTTAGTGTCTATCATGGCCTGGTCATATCCTTCGTGATTGTTTTTGCGCGCGTTGGCACCAGTTTTGGGGGATGTCTAGAGAATGCCATATTAGATTAAGCTACAAAACAGAAGACCACAGATGTGCTGCTGAATTTACAATAATAAAGGTGAACTGATTTAAAATACTCCAGTAGAACCTTTACCAAAACAGGAGCATGATGAAAGTAACGGGAAAGGTTGGCATGATAGTAGGGCATTTATATGTTTTCAATATCTTCTTTGAATGTACGGTTTGTTGTTGAATGGATCACCTTAAGCTTAGAGGGCAAGCCAGGTTTCTTTTCCACCCCCTGCAAATGTCTATAGCATTTCCACAGGCTGTGTCTTTTGCTTGTGGTCCTGACACATGGAGCTAGTTGTCTAGATGTCTGACGTCACGTATGCGTCTCCTCATCCCCGCCGTCTCGTGGACTGACCTTGAAGTGGTCTCTGCTCAAGGTCAGTTTCTTTCCGCTGACTAAACATGATGTTGTGTTATGTTTGCGTTTCTAGTTGATTCTAAGCCTTGTAATTTTTCCTGGCCATAGCTATACAATGTAGTTCTACACATTAACTGATCATAGACTTATTTCTAAAATTTAGAGATAAGGCCATACTGATTTGATAATGTGGGCCCTCTCTACACCCAAAGAACTGGTGCGAGCGTGCAGAAAAAAATGCTTGAAAAAGGCTGTCTTCATTATAAAATCTAAGTGGTCAATAAGGTTGAACAAATAACTGAACACACAGAACTTGGTATACCAAACAATGATTGCCTAATTTTTGCTCTTTCATATCCTCTAGATTCTTTGACTCTGTATAAGACTTCACTCGGGGTTTGAAATGCATTCTTCTGCTTAGTTGTTACACATGGCAACATTTATGATAGAAAGGAAGGCATTCTACGACATCGTCTCTCGTCCAAATGAAATTGAAGAGGAGCATGTTTATTTAGTTATTTATTTAGATACTTGTACGTAGGATAATTCATTTGTTGTATCCACTTGTTTATTTATATGTATAGTTGTAGTAGACGAAAGACGCTCGTACTTTTGTTGTGTCAATGAAAAGTGACTATTAAGCTGTTAACACAGTTCAGGTTGAATCTGAATACAAATTACCATGTAGATACATCACAAGCGCATGTTGTCTAACAAGAGCGTAGTGTACTCAGATGTATCTGACAGTCTATTGTAAGTTTTGATTGCTAGATACACTCGTTATGTTGTCTTACAATGTGTGCCGTGAGTGTGTTTTGATACGAATTACGTTTGCTGAATACACGACCGGCTTATGTTGTCTTAATGCAAGACTACACAATGCCCTGCTGCGTTGTCTTGGGGACAGAAGATATAAATTGCCAGCAACAGTGAGTACCGGCCACTCAGTCCATTCATGAGACTATGGGCACCACTATGGCACTACGCTCCGGAATGCAACAATGTAGTCGGCGCGAGGGAGCGGCTGGTGTAACTGCGGCCAACGAGGAAGTTGAGAGCCTGACTTCTAACGTTCGAACGTTGGGTCTGAACAAGGATTCAACTTATACGGAAAAGTAAGTGTATAAGTTACTTCCCTTCTTGCACGACATTAGGAATATGGATGTAGTTTTTCTTTAATTTTTTCAATACACCCAGTTAATGCGCTTTACTTCTGTAAGTTATTGCCGATGGCTAATTGCAACTCCTGAAATAGTACAACGAAAGAGTATACAGACAGCGCAACTAAGCTTTTGCGGTTTGACTTTCTTGAATCAATGGAATTTGAAGTGCCTTCTGTAATGAGCGGGCTTTGGGAAGTTAGCAGGGCTGTGGTTTTCTTTTCGTCAGTCCTGAAGTTGGAAAATTGCGCCGAGTCTTGGCGGCTTTGATAGCTCTTTCATACCCTGATCGTTAGAGGGGCAGTTGGAGATAAACTGTATTTCGTCTTCCGCCGCTTTTAACATGATACAGTAGTTTCAAATCCTTTCCCTCCACAGGTAATTTCACATATTAAAGGATTACCTTTTGCTATTTTTCAGATCCGCAAGCCATGGCCAGTTGGATTCATTGTCGGGGTATGTGAGGTGCTTGCACCACGACCGTAGGTGGTTTCCCTCGAAAAAGGACAACACCTATGCCCTAGCAGACAGTGACAGGAGAGGACAACGAAAGCAGCGGCGCTACCGACTGGTTCAGCCGAAACGATTCGAGTCAGTCTCCGGGGAACGCCACGTGCTGTACCTGTGCTCGTGTGACAACGCACGAGAACAGAACGACCGTCTGTCAGCCATGGACAAAGTAGTGGTAAGTGTCATTTGTTGAATATATCTAAGTTTGCGATGGTTTTATGGTCGCGGTTTTCGTGGTGACCTCTTCACCGCGAACTCACCCCCCGCAAACATTTGTGTTCTTTCTTATAACATCCTCGTAACTATACATCGTGTGTTCGAGGAGATTGTTCTGTCCGTCTGTAACACCTTGCCGAGTTGCTAGTAGCTGGTTGTCGACGAGCTGTCCAAAAAGGCGTTTCCATTACTATAGCAGTACTGTATGTGACTAACGTGCTATCACAAACTCAAAACCACCGTAAACACTACTTCCATTTTGTCCTTACCTCGATATCAAAGCACCACGAACTTGAAATGAAGAGGAAAATGTAACAGGTTTAAGTTCAAATATGGTACTTCAGTACTACTTGTACAACATCTCCATCTAAAACATTGTATTTGGTTTTGTCTACCATGTACCAGATGTGCTAATGAATTTCTATTATCTACTTCCAGACGGGTGAGGATCTGCGGGCCTTTGCCGTGCGGGAGGAGGGTCGGTACTGTCTTCACGCCCGGGCTGCCAGCTGCACACGTATGCGTCGAAGAAGACTCTTGTAGGCGGGTCACTTTTTAAAGAACGCGTTTGCTCGTTTTAATGACAAGCTGAGTTTTCTCCCAATCCCTCTTAAATCCTCGTAAAAACTACTTCCACGTACAAGCTGCCTTTGTCACTTGTGGTCCTTATGCCAAGAGTTGGATAGGTCATGTTTATGAGTACCGTGTAACATAAGAGATTGTAGCTCACTGAGTTTGTGGATATCGTATCCATACTGCTCCTCCGTGGCTCAGGGGAAAAGATTCTGACAGAACATGTTACAACCAAAAAGGCTTTTATTGAACTTGATACAAACAGGTCGCATAAGCTTATTATCCCTTATACTCGCCCTTCTGTCTATAAAACTCAATAGACCAAATACATATGACGTCTTGTATGAATATCCAAAACAGAAAGAGCAATGTAATTATCTCCAAAAAAGCTTTTACGTACAGGCTAATTAAATTTCAGTTGTCGTCTCAACTGTGCCTCTATTTGAACAGTCCTTAGCTCTCATTCTAGGTGACACACTAATGTTAGGTGACACATGTACTCAGTAACATTACCGATGGCAGACAGCCTTCTGCACACTAAGTCTATGTTTTTGTTTGGAAAGTGATCCACTGCAACAGAATGCCAAATACAAACTGAGGGTTGTGATGCACCATCACTGTAAGAGCATTGTTAGACCGTCAAGCTAAAGTTACGTTTCAGCAGAAGAGTTCTAAACTGGTATGCAAGATGCATGCATTTAAATCACATTCCAATAGTTTTCAAAGTATTTATAAAATTGTATAAGGTGACTGTGTAATGTTGAATTGCTGTACAATAATTTTCTTGGCTAATGTGGTAACTATTCAGAGAGCTACGGGTATATTCAATTGTCAGGTTGCAACTTTGATGTGTGTTTTTCATATGTTACATCAGCTGAAATCTAACTGACTTGTGATGGACCGACCTGATTACAATATTTCATTATATCACCCTTTATAACAATAACAATAATAATGACTTTAAAAACAACATATACATGTGTGATTGTCATAAAGCATGCACTTAAGATTTGACAAACAAAAAAACCAAAAAAATATATATATACACAAGACAACCTGAGTTGCACTTGATATGCAACAAACAAGGGAGCTCATCCCATAAACTCATTTTGCACCTACAGCTCTTAACGCTTCAGTATTCCACCATAGCATTCGCCTACCACAATGTCAATTTCCCCTCGAACTTGTTCAATCAGCCCATAATTTTTGCCTGTGTTACGATATTTGAAGTTCAAGGGAGTACAAAGTTGCCTTTTGCAAACTATTACAACAAATAGATCTTAATTGTCAAAAATTTGACACACTTTGTGGCAGTACTTCTCTAAACTTACCTGTAACTTTTCGGTGATGACAATGACTGTAGGTGACAAAACGTATTTTCAAAATAAGATTTCCCCCCCCCCCCATCAATTCCACAGCATTAACAACCCATCTATAATCCAACACAAGAGCTACAGGCCATATGTTTTACAAATGCAACATGTAAAGAGTAAATGACTATCAAACATTAGACCCTGTGTGAAAGGGCCACTAGGAAAACCATGTTTCTGGCTGATGACATTCTTGGTGTACTGGACAGATGTTCCTGTGGTGTGAAGATGATGTTGCAGGTTACTGTCTCTAAGGCTTACAGGCTGAAGTCTACCACTGAGGAGGCTCGAAGGGACCCAGTCATAGATCTCTGCAAACGGGACAGATGATAGGAGATTTAGATGAAGCAAACGCAACTTTCCCACCTGACACCGTCTTTATCTATCTTTAAAACTGCCAATTGTATGCATCGAACATGGAAACCACAAGTTGTCGTATAAAGGTGCTTACACTGCTTCTATGTCTATGCCTGTTTTCAAAACCAGATGTAAAACTTGATCTACATTTCGTATCAAGAATACACCTCTAGCAGCTACAAAGAAGATTATTACGTAGTATGATATTTTTTTTTGGATAAACCTCAGCACTACCACCTTCACCGGCTGCATTAAGTCCTGCAGCTGCACCTTAGATATGATGCCCTAGCAAAGGGCTTTGTTCAGTGATAATTATACATGTGTGAATGTGCAGAGGAGGCTAAGCTTACCCTGTCATACGGCAGACTCTTTGCATAGTTAGCAGGTGCCATAGGATTGGCACTGTACCCATAGGCCTCCCTGGGTAGTGATGACACAGAGCCAGCCCGGAGTGATGAGACTGAGCCTGCCCTTTTCATCATGGGGTTGTAGACCCCTGGCTCCTGGGGCACTCCTCCCCTCAGTGTACTGTAGGAGTCAGGCTGCATGGAGGGGTTGTACACCCCAAAGGTACCAGTACTGGCCAGCGACAGTCGGCTGCCTCGCATTGACCCATTGCTGTAGCCAAGCACGCCAGGTGGTGGGGCGTAGGAGTGCCTAAGGTAACAATAATATCACAAAATCAATCTAATATTGTCATGACTCTGAATAAACACCCACCTGCATTTGCAAAAAAAACATTTCAGAATGCAGAGAAAAATATGTAAAATACATGCATCGGGCAGGCTAAAGTGATACAGGAGTTGGTATCATCAATCACACATTGCAGGAAATAGAAGACAAAATTATTTTGAGCCCTGGTTGGCCAGGTAATTATACTTCATAAGATGCTGTTGTGCCTCATGCAAGATAAACAAACTGACAGAGACTTGACATGCCAAGTGTTGAAGATGAAATAACAGTCATAAATTTCTGGATAACAGAGATCAGAGAAAGTGTGGCATTGCAAACACAAAGACTGCTTGAAGGCTATAAGTTCAATGAAGGAGAATTATATCATCTACCAAGTTAAAGCTGTTTTTGTCACACAGAGAATATACCGTGAAGGTTAGCCTCTATGCTGCATTTCCCAAAAAGTATTGCAGGCAAAAACGTTGATACCAATCCTCGTCACTCACAAACTAACCAACCTGTTAACACGAAAAGTATGGGGACGATGTACGGCAGAATGGTCCCCTGCCCAAGCGTGGCGTGGAATAGGGCTAGTAGTGGTTAACGTTGGGTTCACAACACCGTTTTCCAAACCACCATCAACCAAGTAATGAACAGTGCTTGTAAAAATAAAGGTGTGTGCAAAATGCTTCATTGATGTTATCAAACTTTAGTAAAATGTCAACAAGCATGGCAATGAACTAGCTTGGCCACAGCAAGTAAATTTTATGGATGACATCCTCTGCAGGCTCTAAATCTATTGGAAGAGAATGAAGAAATACTAGATGCTTAAATTTTCAAAATAGAGACCGTAAATGTTGTAACTAGAATTGAAGTGACAAAACGTGGTGTCACAGCCATCAAGTCTTTCATTCCTGTATTCAAGGAATACAAAAAGCGACACTAGTGTGGTAGCCTAGTATAACTTACCAATTTGGCAACAATACTCAATGCTTAACCACCCACAGAAGTATTACCTCTACAAATATAATCAAGGCTACCCAACAGCAGATTTTCTTATTCTGTATTTTTTCTTCACGATGACCATCTCTGGTGGGGAACAAGATTTTTTTATCAGGCAAAAATCAATGCGCATGTTGATGTCATCCATAAAATCTACTTGCTGTGGCTTTATTGTGATTCATAATAAGTCACACAAAAGGCATGCTGAATGCATTCTATATCAGAAGCAAATACAATGATCATCATGCCTTCTGACGTTGTCTTTCTCATGACATAAGTGGTTTCTACTCTTACCTGACAGATCCTGTTTTGCTCACGAAATCCTCCACTTGCATTTGCTTTCCATACATCAGGTCAGAGTTGGATTCCCCCACGCCGTATGGCGTCTTACGGGCTTCTTTTCCTTTAGTGTTCAGCCTACAGACAATAAAGGGATGTCTTAGTGGTCAGGAACAAGAAACAAGGCACAGATGATAGGGAATGAAATCCCCATTACATATTGTTCAACTCTTGGCATTCTATAAGTATATTATAACATTTGTCACTATTGCAAATTGTGTTACGATAGATATGTCAGTGTATAATTATACAAATACAGACAGTATGAAAAACAACATGAGAGGGACAAAAAGTCTATGAAATGTGTAATGTTATAGGTTGGTTCAATATATCATGATGTTTAATGGTATCATAATGGTATCATGATGATGATGGTATGACAAGGAAGTTTTGACAGAAACCTCTGAGTGGTTAATCAACTTTTCCACACCACATATCTGACTGAAATGATATATTTTACTGTCTCACCATTTAATACAGCAGTATAGAAGAACAACCAGCAACACAAGAGCAGCTATAGCACCCAGCACAATTCCAATGATCTCTCCACTGGTCAGCGTACGACCTGCAATGTTCAAAATTTTATGACAATGTTGAATTCTGTAGATAAGTGTCCAGGGGAATGGAAATACTAGCAACAATACATTGTATATTACATACTGCCTAGTAACTTCAATTTTGCAGTCTTTTCAGAAACATACATTGAAATCTAGCAGTTACGTGGCACAATGAATCTACATTGATAACAAGTCTGGGTGTATTTGAATTTGTATGCCCACTTAACTGCCTCATGGCATAACACACTAGATTTGTACTGAAGATTATGAGATGCATAATTATCCAGAGAGATTTATTTGATCCACTCACGCCAGGATGCACCCCTACACTTATTGGTAAGTGTGATGGGTTCTTTATCTAACCTCTTATTGGGATCCCCGTTTAACGTCCTACATTGCAGTGGACCCCTGCAGTGCAGTGGACCCCTGTCCCGACAGGTCCCAAAGGCATAACATCGGGACCTGTCGGGATTAGAACTCAGTAACGACAGGTTCTGAGTCAACAACCCTAACCACAAGGCCACTGTGCCTACATGTGTAGGTGGCATGTGGGTGTGTGGACCACTTACGTTTATCACAGGTGGTGCCATGAAACCCCCTGGGACAGGTGCACACAGGATGCTGGGTACTGGTCTTACTGCAGGTGCCACGCTGGCAGTATCCATCACAGGCATCTAAGAGGGGGTGAAAATAAACTATATTAAGTATTTGCCAGCAAACATGGACAGGTTTGCATTGTAGTGCAACTTATGTCGGGGAAAAAATTTAAGTACAGTAGGTGACATAATTTGCAGGAGCGAACATTACACGTTGTTATTGAATACTATAAATGTCAGGAAGTTATGTTTTTATTAAAATTCTGCATCTCAATGGTACTGGAGTGCCCACTAGTAATCACTGATGGTACTGCAGAATGGAACTGCCTGGATGGAAAGGAGAGGGTGACTGGAAGGTGTCTAAGAATCCCAAGATAATAGTGCCCATCAACGTGATCAAGTGTAAAACATGTTTTATTTGCTTATCGCAAACTTGTAAAAATACATTATGCAGAGTCATTTCTGTGCCTTCTTATCATATAATAGCAGTCTACCTTTAACATGAAAAGTTGGTTTCAAAGCTGACCTTTACACCTGGTTTCCCCATCGTTGACAAAGCCAGGGTTGCATGTACACCTGTAGCCCTGGGGCTGGTCCTGACAGACTCCGTTGTAGTTCAGACAGGGGTCCACTGTCCCTGCTGTGCACTCATTGATGTCTGAAAATGAACAACCACAACTTGAACCTTAGGCTATTCACTTATCTAATCTATGCCTTGGTGTGGGTACCTTAGAAGACCTGGCAACCAGTTTTCTTGTTTTTCTGATATCAGGCAATCCTAAAATGTAACCCAGTGAAAATGTGAAAGTGATCTTGTACCACAGTTAAACTCACAAAAGGGCTAATATTTTACTGGTCGTAATGCTAAGTATAGTATTTGCAGTTACATTGTACTGGAGAAATTCCCCTTATTCTTTTTGACAAGTACAATGAACAGCGGACAAGGGCTCAAAAACCCTGTCCTAAGAACTGCAACCCTTTCCAGTAGCATGCATGTCAGGTGAGCGACAACAGCCAGGATTCAAACTCACAACCATTTGGTCCACAGGCAGGGTCCCTAACCACTGAACTATGCACCCTACTCCACACCCAGTGGTGGCAGGGATTCTGGCACTCTCTCTCTCTCCAATTTTACGTCTTTTATTCCCCATCATATGGGGGTTGGACGTGCTTGCACATGGATGGGGGAGCCCCAGAACTCCTCACCAAGTGCAAGTCTTTTTTGTAGCAAGAGTTTTTACTGCTGGATGCCCTTCCTAATGCCAACCCAAACCCTACTGTTGGGCTTAGGACATGGGAAATATGTGTTAAGTGCCTTTCCCAAGGCACTACATTTTGTATTCCTTACCTTGGTAACAATCTGATGCCTTTGAGCTCCCAGAGCTGACGGTGAGAAAGCCTGATGGACAGAGTGTGCACGCCGCCAGGTTCTGGTTCTCACGGTAGGAGTTTTTGGGGCAGGGCTGACAGGAGCCATCAGGCTTCAGCTCCTCTCCAATAGGACACGCTGTAAACAGGACAGACGTCAGTCAGGGTCAGATATAACCAAAGTAAGACAGTTTCAAGTCATTAAATTCATTCCCAACAAGATGGACAATAGGGTGTTACCCATCTCTGTTTCAGTAGCCCTTGGCCCACTCAACTTTGCACATTCACTACAGCAGTACCTAGTCCACTGGTAGTGGTGTATGTTGATACATGTAACACCACTTTCCCGCCATCTTGGCCAATGTTGCCCCTGGACCAGTAGGAACAAACATGCACATACCCCAAGACAGACAAACACACACACCCCAAGACAGACAACAAAAAAAAACAAAAAAAAACAATACAATTTTCACATAGACAATGAGAGTCTGCATCATACTCACCAAGACAGTCTGTTGAAGATGTAGCCCCTGGACTGGCAGTAGTGCCCTGGTTGAAAGCCAGGCATGACTTGCAGGACAGCTGTCCTGTCTCATCCTGGTAGGTTCCCCTGGCACAGGCAACACAGCTGGTGCCATTCCAGTATGAACCAGTCTGGCATGTCACTAAAACAACAGGGTAGGGTGATGTCATAGCTTTGAATTAGATACTTACAACTGGGTGCTTTGGAATATCATTTACTTCCATTTCTTGATTCTATCAGACTACAGACTTTCCAGTTACATGTCATGAACTAGTATTGATTGTTCTGCCAGTTGATTCTAGAGAAACTGAAGAAGAGTGATGGATATCCCTAGAACATCCCTATCTTATCCAGTTGTAGAGGTCTTCAAATATTGTTAACCTGGATGTGTAACCTTCATTAATGTATCATTTCATTTCATTCTAATAAGTTTTCTTGTAGTAAAATGTTTTTGAAAACTTACCGATACACTGAGCTGAGGCTGTGGCTCCGGTAGTGGCTGTTGTCATTCCTGTGGCACAGGTTTTACATGCTTGCTGTGCTTCATCATCGTTATAGGTGCCTTTTGGGCATGACAGACACACACCTGTACTGTAGTATGTTCCAATGGAACACTCAACTGTGGGAAGAAGATAGGGGGTCACATCAGTTACTGTACTCAGGTAAAAACAGTTTGATGACTTGTATATAATACATTATGTAGACTTTGTAAAATGCACCAAAAGAAGAAAAAATGTCGAAACCAATATTCAAGTCTGTCACACTTTTCACATGAATCCTTTTGTTACAGTGGGAAGGTTTTGCACAACAGTATAACAAATGAGATTTCATTAATTTTGATAACAATTAACTTTTAAAGCAAGCTAAAGTAAAAACACAGTACTGGTGCAGATCTAAATGCTATAAATAGGTAAATACAGTAAATAATGACCTTAGTACCAGTAGTGTAAATGATACTTTTAAAACTCAACATGTTGATTTATTCATATACTTGTATGACAGTATGTAGATTGATTTGTTTGTTTGTATATTCACTTATTTATTTCTATGTATGTAGCATGTAGAAATAAAGATTGCTATGTTATAAGTTATCATGTTCATCTCAAACACCCAACTACCGGATCCAACGATTCAGGAACGAAAGTGGAGGAATGTTAAACCTACCACATGCAGAGTTCTGCAGCACCTGGCCAAGTGGGCAGCTGAGTCCAGCTGTCAGCACTGCTGTGTTAGGGTCAGCACCCAGCTGTGTCAGACTGGCCGGATCCTTCAAACTATCCAGGGCAGCAGTGACATTTGGTCTACAAGAGATCGTACAATCAAAATATTAACTAATGCACTATTGACTAATGATCTCCACATACAAAAGTTACTGTATTTGAATCAGATAGTTAAAAGCTGTTTGGGTGAAGAGAATTCAAATGAGCTCACAATCAAGGACTGTCCAATAAAATACCCAATATTTTGTTTTCAGTTGACAATATGAAAAGACATCCATTCATTCATTTACCAGACGAAAGTTTCCTGAATAATGTTTGTAATCATGTTATGGCATGTGGATTAAGTTAGTGTATTGATAATCACACTTAACTAAGTACAATTCACAGATATCTAATGGATAGAATAGTGTGATTGTTCAAGCAAACCGGGAAATGTATGTCAAGAAACCCACCCTTGGACTGGCAGACTTCCGGTCGTGCTTACACCTGATGTCTGACGCCTGACACGGCCGATCCCCTGCTGCTGTAGAATTCCCTGGATGTCTGACTTACACACAGCATGCAGGCGAGTCACGTCACAGCTGACCTTGGAGAAGGTGTTGTTCAGCCCAGAGGAGGAGTTGAAAGGAGCACAGATGTTGTAGGTTCTGTGTAACTCTTCCAACCTGGTTGCAACCTTATACAGAACTTTCCTCTGATTGGTTGGTGTACACGGTTCATTGTCGAAGTTCAGCCGAACAAATTGTATTCCAGTATCTGCTTCACTTGCCCCTGTTGAGAGAAGTAACAAGAGTTTGTGAACACAGAAATATGTCACGAAAGAAATCTCAAATGTCAAATTCTCCATTCATTCTACAACAAAAATGTGTTGTCTGCCCTATGTAAAAAAAGCCTTCAGTAATAAGGGCAAGACTGTTCCCTATGTAATAAAAGCACAGAGGGAAGAGCAATGTGTCAACAGCCTTCAGAACCAAGGACGGTTCCCTATGTGTAAACAGCCTACAGCACCAAAGACAGGACTGTTTCTTATGTATAAACAGCCTTTAACACCAAAGACAGGACTGTTTCTTATGTATAAAAAGCCTTCAGCACCAAGGACATGCCTGTTCCCTATCTGTTGAAAGCCTTCATCGCCAAGGACAGGCCTGTTCCTTATGTATGAAAGGCCTTCAGCACCAAGGACAGGCCTGTTTCTTATGTGAGTAATACAGCACCAATGACAGGCATGTTTCTTATATATGAATAGCCTTCAGCACCAAGGACAGGCCTGTTTCTTATGAGTGAAAGGCCTTCAGCACCAAGGACAGGCCTGTTCCCTATATGTTAAAGGCCTTCAGCACCAAGGACAGGCCTGTTCCATATGTGTTAAAGGCCTTCAGCGCCAAGGACAGGCCTGTTCCCTATGTGTGACAGGCCTTCAGTCCCAAGGACAGGCCTGTTCCCTATGTGTGAAAGGCCTTCAGCACCAAGGACAGGCCTGTTCCCTATATGTTGAAAGTCTTCAGCACCAAGGACAGGCCTGTTACCTATGTGTGAAAGGCCTTCAGCACCAAGGACAGGCCTGTTCCATATGTGTTAAAGGCCTTCAGCACCAAGGGCTGGCCTGTTCCCTATGAGGTTGAATACCTTCAGCATCAAGCGCAGGCCTATTCCTTAAGTAAAAACAGATTTTAGCACCAAGGAAAAAGCCTTCAGCACCAAGGACAGGCCTGTTCCCTATGTGTAAATGGCCTTCAGCACTAGGACTAGAAGGCCTGTTCCCTATGTGAAAACAGATTTCAGCACCAAGGACAGTTATGTTCACTCATTTTTGCATTCAGTTTAGATAATAACAGCTAGTGCATAAAAGAAAATTATGCAAACAGTAGCAATAGTTTCATTTGCATAAGCTCATGAAAACATGGCCCTTGACATTGACATTTCTATAGTAGCAGAAAAACTGCAGATGATGACTTACTTGCACAGTTTGGCGGTTGAAATGGCACGTTTGGCTGGTTGACATCATACAGGCCCTCGGGTCCACAGGTGTAGAACAGTTTTGTTGGCTGTGAGAAGCCGTACCCAGGGTTACAGGACACATTACAGGCCAGGCCTCCAGACCAACGCTGGCAGTCAGCTTGGCCATTCCTGGGGGCAGCCAACTCCTCACAACGACCAGCTAGGAAATATCAATCATATTCATATGTCAATTATCAATACATATTTTTTGTATTCATTGTTGATAGGTCAATGAAGGTTAGACATCCTGGTAATATGATACGCAAGGATAAAACGGATAAAATGTGGAATCGGTCAGACAGTTTTTGGTGGACACTACCTAAAAGGTCTGAGTCAGACCTTTTATGTAGTGTCCACCAAAAACTATGACCACTTATAACCAAAAACTACGTAAATCTACTAAGTTTGTCTAAACTCCTTTACATATCAATTCGTATTTGTGGATTAAATACCTGTCAGACTACAGATCTTGCTCAGAGTCACTGACATATGGTAGTGGATGCTACCAGAAACGTCTGACCGTTTCTAAAAATTGTGTAACTGTTACCTTACATCTTCATTGCTCATGTTTGCTTTCTGATAGTTCATCCTTTAAGCATTTTCTTTCATTTAAGAATCTAATCTTTTAAAATTTATGTATCATTTTCTCAGTAGGTGGTCAAAGATGATAGAAATCTTTTAAGGTAATAACACTTCATGACACTGTGTCTCTAGTATTTTTTGATCCTCAGACTTTGGTATTGTGTGGATCTTCCAGTTCAGCAATATTTTTTTTAGAATTCAAGAACAAACAGCTTATGGTTTAGATTCTGCCATGTAGAGAAACGTACGAGTAACATGAAGGTTGAAGCTGCACACTGCTGAGTTGTTACTGCTGTCTGTGGCCAGGTAACTGACCGGGTATGTCCCCCATGTGAAGGTCTGATCTGGAAGGAGAAGCAGAGTGTTAATGGGTCAATGGTAAAAGTAAAGTGCAAATGGTAGAATTTCATGTGTCTTCTTTGCTCAGCCTGGCATGAGTGACAATATGACCACACACGACAGGCAAAAACACACACAATATGCAGTATTGTTCTCACTATATACATTACAGCTTCCCACAGTAACTTGAACAGGTCTAATCTTCCTAAGAATTGGAATGAATTGATTGTACCCTTACATGCACTAATCATCATGTAAACAGGACATGCCCTTGGTGCTGATTGTCTATGTGCTATAACTCAATGGATAGATATTAGAAAAATGAATTTCCTTAAATGATTGTACTCACTCTTTCTGTGTGAAGCTTGAATCCTTAAATCTGCCTCATCAAATTCTGGCTGTGGCCAAGAAAGACCATCAGCAAGAACTGTATCAGTGTTGACAGTAGTTGTACTAGGACAGGAGGTGACACTGGGCGCTGCCTTGTCTGTAGGGTGACAGAAATCAAACATAGTTAAAAGAAAACTCTGGGAATGTCTGGGCAGCTCTTGCAGAGTATGCACTGACCCTGACTTGTGCATACTAATGTAGACATTGTATACGTAACAGCCTTAATGAACTTAGAACACTGTTAATGGCTGTTATTCTGTTCATATCGAAATCCATTAGTATTGTCTTTGTCTTGTCAGCAGGGCTAGTCCTTTGTAATAGCCACAGGCTAGTTGGGCAGCCCCGGCTGTGTGTCCTGAACAGCCAAACTGATAAACAAAACAAATGTATTCAATCCAAAAATGTACTAAAATGTAAAACATTGTATCTGTTACTGTTTCTTGGAAATGATTTGACTGGTAGGAAACTGTAAACTTGTAAACTTTGCATTCAACTGAAGGCAGTAAAAAACACTCAGCTTGACAGCTCAACTTCTACTCAGTTTGACAGGTGATCTAATCATTTTCTACTGCCAATTTGAACTGCAGAATACTTGTGATACCTGCAATGTATCACAATGATAAATGCTGAATTCTACAACAAAGTCACAAACAATTGTTAAAAAGTTCCACCTACCAATGACACTTTGACAAGCGGACCCTGCCAGTCCCCGTGGACAGCTGGTGGATCCACCCAGTGATGGCCGGGGAACTTGTAGGCTGCCCTTTGTAACACCAGGATCATCGAATGCCACCCATGGTACAGCTGTACCCACTGCACTCTCTTTTGACTCCCACAGGTTCTGTATCCTTTGGTCAGTCAGAGTTTCGTTCCACATATTGGCTTGAGTAATCTCACCACGGAAGTAGGGTGGTGTTGTGTCATTGAAGTCTCCTAAAACAGCTTGCACTCTGTATCAGAACAACAGGACTAATGTTACACTTTCAACCAGTCTAAATGCTATAACCAAAGTGCAATTTTAGCATACACTAGCTCATAGACTTACTCTCCAAGCAGAGGTTAGACTCTGACTGGCTTTTGATGTCGCTTTTGTCGGGTTTTCTATTTTGTCAAGTTTTCTTTTTGTTTGCCAGCCAATTTGGCCTAACCTCTGTTTGGAGAGTAGCTTATGATTGTGATTCAAGCTTCTTAGGTACTTTTTTGAAGATTGACATTGTTGTACAAAAAAGTTACCTGTTTCCAAATGTCTGACTTGTCGGGTTTGACTCTACAGCAGTTCCTCTGGCAAAAGTTTCTCCATTCTGTGTGGCCTTCCACACTCCCGTCTCCTTGTCCTGAGCTGTGCACAAGTGGTGCCACTTTCCATCCACTATAGTTGAGTTGTAGGTGTAGGTGCCACCTGGCAGCTTTACTCCTGTATCCGTGAACTGTGCAAGTGCCATTCCTGGCTGACCAGTTCCCCTAAAGACAGATTAGAGGAGGAGCTTTTAAATCTGTATCTATACAGCTGGTATAACCATCCTTTGGCCGTCTCGCCGGATTAAAACACCTTTCATGTCATAACATATGTTTGCCTATTTCCTTATCACATATTCCAAATGGAAATAGTAAAAAAATATAAGGTTTTAGTGCATGTTATACAATGTTCTTCATAAGAATATTCATAATGATTTCCATGAATACAAGTATTAAGCAAAATCATAATGTTGCCAAGGCAATCAATCAAAATTTTAATTTGACAAAGAATTGGTTTTGGGAAATTCACAATCCATCAGTCTGGGGGTAGCTTGGGAAAAGACTCTTAAAATCAAATAATGTATGATCTAATACTCATAAACAAGACAATCAGAGATGGCAGACCTTACCCCCTCATCAGATGGTAAGCACCCTCTGACAGAACAAACTACACACACACACAGATACACAGACAGCCAAACCAAAATAGACCTACTCATCATAGTCCAGCACAGTCATGACAGCACCAGTCCTCTCTTGCTGTGGTCCTGAGAATCGAACCCAGCTGCAGGCTGTCCACTCTTTCTGCACTGGTACAGCCGCAGGCGCGACAGTGGTAGCCTCCTCACCGGAGAACAGCACGTCAAAGTCAGCAGACTTCTCTGTGAACAGTTGTGCAGAATCTTAGTCTCCAGGTGTTTTGAGAGAAGAAGTTGTAGTAAGTAGTAGTATCCAGTATCTGATTATACTGCTGCTGGGCTCCCTGACACATGGTTGGACAGTGGCTAGTCTATTCACATTGCACTTCCAAGTGGCTCTGTCCAGCGGGTCCATTCTGGTGAGGCAGTACACCTTAATGTCCTTCCTGACACACGCCAACTAAGATTTCCTTGGTCTCTTGAAGGCCTGAAATATTTCTTTTAGTTAAGAACAAACTGGTGGGCCCTTCAGTGGTAATGCATGTTAGAACAGCTGTTGGGCATTTTGGTGGCCATCAAACTTTCTAATGGTTGCTGAGTTCCCAACAGGAGAGGAATCTAGACATGTAATAGGAGGAACGATAGGCAAGGAGACTTACATGTATGATGGTAGTTAAGCAGTCATCCACAAAGGCAAAATCACATTGTCCATTATAATGAGTTGGTCCTAATGATAACTACTCAATGACATACAAACCTTTGTGGCATGTTTTGCCGTAGTAGAAGTCAGTGCAGCGGCACTTAGCCACACCAGCACCATCATCCTCACATGTCCCCCCATTCAGGCAGACTGTCCCACTGCCAGCACACGACTGACGGCCAATCTCACAGTTGTCTCCAGTGAAGGGGCCGCGACACTGGCAGGTGTAGCTGTTCCCACTTGAGCCAGGTGTACATTTACCACCGTTTTGACAGGGGTTTGGTTGGCACGAACTTGCAGTGAACTGACACAGTTCTCCATAGAAGCCTGTACATAGTGAAATAGAGTATTGTCTGATGAAATACATGTTGTGCTTGATGATTTTGATTTGACTTATTACCTCCATGAAAAAATGGAGGTACTATTTGGGGTGTGCCCATGTGTGTGTCTGTGTTTCTGCATATTTGTGATCAGCAATAACTTAAGAACCTCTCAGATGAATTGTGATAATACATGTATGAAACATCACATTATACAAGTCATCCAATGTAAATATGCTGGTGGTGACTGCCAAGTTGAACATAAAACAATCATAGTAGATACAAAACACATAGATAAAAGAGATGATTAACTATGTTTTATAAGGGTATAAGCCCAGCAATGACATAGAGCATTAAAAAAAATCAAGTTTTGATGCTGCAACCAATTGACAAGAATCAAGCTTGAGTTCCTGCAAGAGGATCTGTTGGCATCATCAGGGGTTGCATGATCATTGACAGAAACAGGTTGGACAGTAGGTGGGCTTTGTACTTTTAAGGTGAACGAGGTTAGCTCAGCTTGAAAGTTCATCTATGTTGGTACAAATCATTCTTAAACAAGTTTTAACTGTAATTTCCAACACAAGAAATTGGACCATCCCTCAACAGAGACGGCGGGCGCCACAGACTTTCCGCTACTTACGATCCACTTCTCACGGAGTCACGTGTGCTATCTGCATAACGTGACGTCATCCCAGCGGTGGATGGATCACTCCTTGACAAAGACCGATGTCGTACGGTCAAAAATTTGGGTAAGTCCAATTTCTTGCGTTGGAAATTACAGTTAAAACTTATTTAAGAGGTTAGCTCAGCTCAACCACTATTGCTTACCATCAGGACAGCTACAGTTGTGTCGTCCATTCTGACTGGTGCAAGTTCCGCCATTTCTACACTGTACGGTTTGACAGTACTGGTACTGCTGTGTACAGGTGGGACCTGTCCACCCTACTGCACAACTGCAGGAAACAGAACACAACCACAACTTTTTCAATTTACAAAAGGTCACCACGAAAAGGGCTTGAATGTCATTCGATGTTAAGGATTTAATAAATCATTACTAAACCTACTGAAAACGGGATGAGATAGATGTCTTCTTTTTTTTACCTTGTAGCACACATAAAGAAAAATCATCTTCAGTAATACATGAATATCCAATAAGATAGTCTTGAAACTCAAAAGGAGTCTGACATGCAAGAATATATAATGTGCTCAGTAGGACCTATGCCAAAATGTAAAATTGAAGTACGATGTTTGTCTTACCTGCATATAAAGCCAGGGACTAGGTCAATACAGGTGCCATCATTACTACAAGTCTGTTCACCACAGTCAGGTCTGTTGACACTGCAGTCGTCCCCGGTGTACCCAGCAGAACAGTTACAGGTGTAACTGTTGATGCCGTCAATGCAAGTGGAATTATACAGGCAGGGGCTGGACTCACACTCATCAACATCAATCTGAAATCAGGACAATCATACTGCTGATTAGTTGCATAGTTGTTGGAGGTCCAGGTTAAGGACTAAAATGGGATACAAAGCTCACAGCTGCCAAGATTACTTTAGACTAAATCAAGTTTACTAGATAGATATGATCCTGCAAGGTACTATGGAAGGAGGGAGAAGAAGAGTTAGACAGAGAAAGAGATGGGAGGAGAACATTTTAAGAGAATAGACAGGGCTCAGCCTGAGCCAGACACTCCAGATAACAGAAAACAGAGAAGGTTGGAGGAAGCTGGTGCTGACAAAGGGACAGATGAGATGACTCAGAATATGAAGCAGGTAGCAAGACTAGCAATCGTGATGACGTAATGGTGACACAGTAGTAGCTAGGCAAAAATACATTAAATACACAATGTTAATTAGTAAATGGGCGTTGTTGGTGAGTGATGATTACTAACTAGGCCTAACTTTCTAATTCAACTTGTCAAAGCTACAGTTATTCGTTTAACAATAAGCGATCCTAGTTAACCAACCGAGCAGTTGTTGCCTGTATAACCACCGGGACAGTCACAGGTGTAGCCGTTGACACCATCCCTACAGGTTCCGCCATTCAGACATGTGGCATTGACACAGTCATCAACATCCTCATCACAGAATATGCCTACAGCAGGTGCAAAATACACACTTTATGCAGGGCTTTTCTAGAAAATAACAACACCCTGTTCAACTGAGCCAGGGTTCAAGGGTAAAGGGTTAGGGTATTGTGCAAAGTAGACCAGGGTGTTGGACCGATTAGCTTATAATCATCATAATGGGCTGAGTCGGTGATGGGCCAAAGCATCCAACACCAGACCCAACCCTCTGTCCTGTGACTGAAATTTGCTTGTTAGGACGGACAAAACTTTCACCCCATCCATCCAAAATATCTGAACTTCAAGACATAAAATTGATGAAAATCTGCTTTTGCATTTAGCTTAAAATGACAGCTTTAAAAAACAGAAATCAACATGAGCTCCCAAACACTAAGTGGCATGGAAACAATTTTAAAGCTGGAGACAGCCCTGATCAAGATGCAAACAAGAATGATGAGATAGAACTTGTCTGTCGAGGACTCACCTGTCCATCCCTCTGTGCAGTTACAGCTGTATTCATTGATCCCGTCAATGCACCTGGCTCCATTCCTACAGGTGTTCTCCTCACAGTCATCAATGTCCATCTGGCACAAGGACCCACCATAACCAGGCAAGCACTGACACCTAATCAAATGGTAAAAATCTCCTCATTACAGTGTACATCAGGGGAGGGTTTCTAAAGAGTGTTCTGTATCTATAAAGCCATATAGCCGGTCTAACCACCTTTTGGCTTTAACACACCAGCAGTCTTGTCACTTCACAGGAATCACAAGTCAGAGAAAATTTGGATAGCTTAATCAATGGTAGATTATTGTATTTGGGCTAAGGATTGGACCACAGTCGCCGTACCAGGTTCAGTCATCCAGACATTACTCATCAAATTTGTTTGGATGTCATACTGTATCTGTATCTGTATAACCGGTATAACCGCCCTTTGGCGTAACACACCAGCTTCGCAGGTACGGGGCGCGACAGCAGCTGGTAATATCACACTGTACAGCCTGTCACACCTAACTTTTGCACATCTGACTGCAATCGTTCTTTGAAGCTATTCAATGAAGGTGTTCCTACAGCATCTGATGACAATGAGTTCCATTCTACTATGGTTCTCGGGAAATACGAATTTCTGAACACATCAATCCTTGGTTTATAACTCTGGTACTTAAAGGCATGACTATTTCTTGTCCTTTTCTGGGCTGGTATTAGATAATTATTACACGTACTATGTGGATTATAAACTTACTTGTATCCTTGTATAGAGTCCACACAGGTACCATTGTTCAGGCAAGGATTGGGCATGCAGTCATCTGTGTTGTTCTGACACCTGTCCCCATACCAGCCTGCCTTACACAAGCACTTATAACCATCCTTTCCATCCACACAATGTGCCCCATTCTGACAGGGGGATGCTGCACACTCATCGATGTCCACTTCACACAGCTGCCCTTCAAATCCTGTAAGACAAAATTAGGGTATCTAATACAATTCAAATTGGCCACGTGATACTTAATGTTTGGAGAAGATTTTAAGGTAGCAACTTAAGTCATAATGTGTCAAAAGAACTTGATACAAAATCTGTGTATCTAGGGGCTGAGCAAATGACGTCTTCTAAATTGTGAGTCACAAAAAATGTACCTGAATATCATTTTGCCAGTGATGTTTTAAGTTTAGTCCAATCTGTCTACAGTGACCTGACTCAAGGGACAAGAAGACAATGGAAACCATAACGGTTGCAGTAGACAGGGGATCAGGATGATTTGGCCCTTTAACAACTGTGCCCTGTGAGTCAACACCCTAGTCAACTCAGGCCAACACCTTGGTCAACTTGGCCCAACACCCTGATCAACTTGGCCAGGGTTAGGGTAGGGGTTGAGGTTAAGGTATTGGGCCAAGTTCACCGGGGTCTGGGGCAGAGTTTGTCTGATGAGCCAGGCGACGAGTTAGTGAAGGGCTGAAGGGTCCGACATCCATAGACAGTTGGCCACTATTATATGGACAGGATTCCTAACTGAGTAACTCTTGAGTCAGTGGGAAAAGATATGTTGTAATCTAACAGACATATTTTCAATCTAAAGGACCACCAAAAAGTTGCCATGATGGTCAGGTGGTTCTTATGATGAGGTGATCACTAGACTATAGGGTTTGCTGTTAGCAAATTATGTGGACTATCAGCTGACCTGTAGTACAGTTGCACATGAAGCCTGGTCCGGGGAGGTTCCAACACCGGCCTCCATTCTGACACGGTCTGGACAGACAGGCGTCCTGGTCCAATTGACAGGAACTTCCCCTGTAGCCTTCGGCACACTGACAGGTGTAACCATTCAGCTCGTCGGTACAGGTTCCACCATTCAGACAAGGGTTGGAGCTGCACTCATCAGTCTGCTGCTCACATCTGAAAGTACAAATTATTGTATATAAGTGGAACAGTCTGTAGGGTGCAAATTAGCAAATTCTTCATTCCAGCTACTCTGGGATCAGGAAGATTCGACCATTTACCAGGTTGGCCAAGTCAAATTGGTCAACTCGGCCAGGATTAGGGTTAGGGTGCTGGGCCAAGTTGACCAAGGTGTTGTGCCAAGTTGACCAAGGTTGGTCTGATTAGTCATGGACCAACGAAGTTGTTGAATGGTCGAACTGTCTGACATCTCTTTAACGGGAGTCGCCCAAACATAGGACGTTTTTTTACGTGCTCGAACTCACGGCGCTCCATTGCTGGTTGCCAGAGAATGGTCATGTTTTAATGAATGAATTTTGAACACATTCATCTAAAGAACATACATGGACAAGAAATGTATTCATAATGTTCATGGGCCCTTCACGCTCCGAGTTACAAGCGGCAAACGCTGTGAGTCGTTTTCACGAATGTACCTTCTGATTTAGTGCTACGCCAGATAATGTGCCTAACTTGGTACGCTTTGGTAATTTTGCTCTCTTCGGAAGTTGGTGATGAAGTTAGGGAAATGTAAATAAGGCTTGAAGTCTGCTATATTCTAGCTTTCTTTTGACCGGAAAATTTTGACTGTGTGCACTTCTAACGTCATGTGAGAAGGGCTATATCTAGCGCGTCCCAGCTCATGTTTTGGCGGGAAATAGGCTACTACGCACTTTGCGCGCGGCCCGGCGTACGTCTTGCATGCGACCCGACTTACAAAATCATTACGAAAAAACGACACCGCTTACATCAACAATACTCCGTCTACTTATTGGGAAATATCTTCGCCATCTCTGTATTCAGTTTCCTTTTCATAGACGGTACCAATCACATGTTAGAGCGTTACAAAGCTGTGCGTTGAATTGTCGTCCGCCACCATCGCGGCCCCCAAAAATGGCGGGAAAACAACGTTGCCAGACGGCAGCGATGTTTACGTTGTTTTCTTTGGTCGGTTTTCTTCTCAAGAAACACTTAAAGACCCATTTTTTGTGTTTTATGAAGTTATATTTCTTATGTGTATGATAGTTGTATATCTGCTTGGCACAGGTCGTATATTTAGGTGTCGGGCCGTCTAGCTACGCAGTGACCGTCTACTCAGCGTTGCCATCATTATTGTCAAAATACTATTCTCGACAAAACAAGAAATGAATATGTACACATATGTTTTGAATGCAAATACAAATTATGTGCATGGACTTGGTTTATTTATCTTCCTTATGAGCATAGTCAGTGGACACAAACACGGCGTACTTATGCATAACAAGATCACTAAAAAGTCCGTCCTAAGTTAGGGCGCGTCCTAAGTTCGGGCAACCCCCGTTATATGTTCACTTTTTTCAGTTGTTCTCTATGGTGGGTTAAAACATGAGCATTCACAGCAGTATTGGAAAAGTAAGTTACCTGTCTCCTGTGTATCCCGATACACAGACACATGCCAGGCCATTGCTTAAATCTCGACACTTCCCACCATTCAGACAGGGGTTGGATCCAGCACACGCATCCTCAAGGTCATCCTCACACTGTTGTCCCCCAAACTCTGCATTAGGAAGAAACAGTCAATACAGTCATAGAAGATGGCATTTTGAAGATTACCTTTACTGCATATTTTTGGCACACCGGGCTAGGTACAGGTCACAAGATGTCATGTAGAAAGTTGATAAATACATATTACACCACTCACCAGCCAGAATTAGATTGATTCAACTTCTCACTAAGAAGAGATAATCATTATGCCATTATGGATGAAATAGGGAATTATGGTTACTTTGTACAAGTCTATACAGTGTACTTCTCTCTTTATAAACTACATCCTATTACAAAATGGCATTGGGCCTCTATTCTTATAACTTATATTCAAATTACAATATTTACAAAATCACATATTGCTTTCTGTGTTTTTTTCAGTTGATAAAAATAGATTTGATGACAAAATGTGCAAGGGCTCTATGGAAGGTATTTCATAAGAAAACACTGATTGTTCATGACTACCTGCTGGACAGGTGCAGTTATAGCCATTAATCTTGTCTTGACAGATGCCACCATTGTAGCATGGGACACTTTGGCAGAAGGATCGCTGGATTTCACAGTAGTCTCCCAGATATCCTGGTGGACATGTGCATGTGTAGCCATTCCTCCGATCCACACACTGCCCACCATTCTGGCACGGAGTGGGGGGACTCTCACACCAGTCATAATCTAGTGGTAATGAAAAAAAGTCGTGAAGGTTACATAAAACATGACTTTTATCACATGATTTACAGTACTGAAACAGTACATCTACTGCAAACACATCCAGTGGTATGTCCTGTAATGCACACAATGTCATGTAATCATACATTTTGTAGATTTACAATGTCACTAATACACCTATATCAACAACACTGTATAGAGGTCCTGCACCCCTTTTTGCTAAAGGTCATGTACTGAACACCACGCACAAGTACAGTCCTGTATAATACCACATAGACCAAAGTCGTGTAAATATGCACACACACAGACACAGACACAGACACACACACACACACACACACACACACACACACACACACACACACACACACACACACACACACACACACACACATACACACACACTCACATACACACACACTCAATCACCTACCAATGCAGTCCTCCAATGATGTTGCTCCTGTAGTTCTAGTGATGTTACCACCAGGGCATCTCCTACAAGCTGTGGCCCCTTCCATGGGCTGGTAAAAGTTTTTGGGACAGAGCTGGCAGTGTGGCTGCACACCCTGGATGGCAAAGCTACCAGCAGGACACATGGCTGAAGACAAAAGAAAAGAGGTATTGTTAAATGGGCAACATATCCAGTCTTGAATGCAGTAAGAATTACCAAGAGAAATTACTATGAACTGGAAAATATTCTTTAGCATGCTTTAAGTGTGTCTCTCCTCAAACAAGGGACCATCACTCAGCTTTACGTCCCATCCAAAAGGAGGTCCTTAACTGAAGCGAGATACTCATTTTCACCTGAGTTGAGTGAGGAGGTAGGGGTTAAGTGCTTTCTTAACAGCACAACACTGGGGCAAACCCAGATCCTTCAGATTCTAACTTATCTACATCAACAGCCCTAGCCACCTGTAAAGTAGGGAAGTTAAAGTTACCCACCAGTGCACACATCCCTGCTTTTCTCCCCAGCTTGTGTAGTAGAGGTGCCATCAGGACAGTCGGTGCAGCTTTCAGTGCCCCGCTGATGGGCATACGTCCCCCGTGGACAACTGTTACAGGGAGAAACTCTGGTGGTGGAGTGCTGCCCCTTTGGACACATGTCTGGAACAATTGTAACAAATATGTCTCATCAAATATGTGTTTGGTTTAGACACTCATTTGAACTGTAGATGACAACTTAGTAATGTTACATAGTGCACAAGACAGACATAATTCATCATGACTGTCAAAATTTCTTTAATACTTGTGCATTATCATTCCTCAAGTACACATCTAATGTACCACACTGCTCAATAAGTCTGAGAACAAAATATGTTTTTTGCTCCAATAAGTTTTACCATTCAGTGTCTGCAAACTCTATCATGTAAAAGAAGAAATTGAGTTAAAAATCTTTTTTTCTACATCACTTTTGTAGAAAGGTTTGATCTGTACCAATGCAGGCATCCTTGGACCAGCTGTTGGGGCGAGCTGTCCATGTGTCAGGTGGGCAGGTGTCACAGCTGACAGCCCTGCTGACGTTCTGGTATGACCCTGCAGGGCAGCTGACACATGGGCCATTCAGGACAGCCTGGTATGTCCCAGGTGTACAGGGCACTGAAACATGAAGTAGAGACAACTGTTGTTCTCATACATGTTTATGTACATGTGACGTTACATTGGAAATATATAGAGGAATACTGAATCTAACCAAAGGTATATTTCTTGAATTTTCTTCAAGACAAAGGTGGATATTATTAGATACAACCATCTTCATTGGTCAGCTGCAGCCCAAATAAAAATGTTGCTAAAAAATATAGTGTAATATGCCAAAGACTATCCAAAGGTGGGAAGGAATTTGGGCTTCCAAACATTAATCTTTTTCCTTAGGTAGATCTACAGTCAATTATATTGTGAGCTGCCGATTATCTAAAAATTGTTAGTCTCAAGGTACTATCTGTGCTTTCAGATGGTTGTCAGTTGAGTTTTCTCCAGACACAAAACTAACAAGCTATCAGCCATCCGAAAATCAAGACCATAGCACGTCCAGGTCAAAAGATACAAAAACGGAAGTTCTGCTGCAGTACCAAGGTCACATACCAGGGGGCCCAAAATCAACATTAACTTTCGGCTTCATAACACCTGCCCACATACCAAACATCATCGTAATCCATTGAGAGGTTCTTGAGTTATGCTGACTACAGTAGTGCGGAAACACAATCAACATACACACACACAGACAGACACACCCAAAACTATATCTCCATTTTTCATGGAGATAAAAATGTGCAATGTTGATTGTAAGGGATAAGTGATCTGACATCAGAATGATGTTAATGCAGGTAGGCACTTACAGCAGAATCCACTGACAGGACTCTCCCCCAGGCTGCAGACAGCAGCACTCTGCGAGTCTCCGTCCCTCATGTACTCTGGTGCCACTGCTGGGGCGGCTGCACGGGTCAAGCTGGGACACTGCGTGCCACCAACACTGCCACTCTGGACATTGTCCAGCCAATTCCTGGAGATAATATCTCAGTATTAAGTACATGCACATGTATTGTCATGGAAAGTGCTGGAAGTGTGAGTGAGTGAGTGAGTGAGTAAGTGAGTGAGTGAGTGAGTGAGTGAGTGAGTGAGTGAGTGAGTGAGTGAGTGAGTGAGTGAGTGAGTGAGTGAGTGAGTGAGTGAGTGAGTGAGTGAGTGAGTGAGTGAGTGAGTGAGTGAGTGAGTGAGTGAGTGAGTGGGTGGGTGATAGCCTTATGACTCATATTTTCTATCTTTTACTCAGATCTGAAAAGAAATATTTGTAATCTTCAGAATATTCCAGAATATGTACAATTCATATTAAGAATGTCTATTGTGAAACTGAAATACAGCCAGACCTGTACCAGAACTGGTATGTTAAAAAGTGATTTTCCCAAAAACTATCATACAGTGGAAATTATTGCCAGAAAGTACTAATACCAGCATCCTCACTAGATAGCTTTGAACAACACTTACAGCTAGATGGGCTAAGGTTAGGTGGGACAGGTCGTTCGGTATTGTATTGCCAGCTAATGCCGCTCCACATGCCTGCACTGCCGGCATGTTATTTAGAAGGGCGGCTGTAACTGGCTAGTATATACAGATACAGACCTGTAGCGGTACGAGGTGTCTGGTTCAGGAACCTCTGCCCCAGGCACGCCAGCTATCGTGTTCCGCAGGGACGTCAGACAGGAGATCACATGATCCTCCGGTGTGTCCTCAGAGTTAGGGCTGACTCGGACGGTGAAATTGATGGTCAGCTACAGTGGGTAAGAAAATGAAAAGTGAATATTACAAACAAAACAATTTTACATCTATGTCAAATCCATCAGAATTTGACATTCTTAATGCATTATTGCATTATTCATATTATCGATAATGCAATAATACATCAAAACAATGGAATTCCAAGTGTATGATTATTCTAAGTTATATTTGACTGTACCATTGATGTATGTTAGATGGCACTCAATATCAGCAATGCTATCTGTGCTCACAACTGACTTTTTTTGTTGCTGCAATTTCAATAATATGAACTAAAACAAAACACTAGACGTCGTTATGCCTTGGAAAAGGTAATTAACACAACTGCTCTCACTCCACCAAGGTGTGAAAATGGGTACCTGACTTCAGTTGAAAAGGTAAAAGATGGTGGAAGGAGAGGGATTGACTCCGTCTCTCCAATACCATGTCCTAGACACACTGGATAACAAGCCACTGCCCCTACGGCCTCAAAAGGTTATGGAACTACGGTGACCTTTACCTTTATCTTTTACTTACATCTGACTGCTGAACATTCAGGCTATGTCCTGTCAGCAGCACGGTGACATCAGGTACAGGGATCTGTCGACATTTCTGCTGCAGATTTGCCTCCAAGTTATCGTTGACGTTGTGGTTGCTCACTGATGTCTGGTAATGGCTGGTGCAGGTGGAGGGAATGTTGCCATTGGTTGTTGCCATAGTGACCATGAAGCCCATCTGCTGGTCAGCAGCTGATTTGGCTGGAAGGAAATACAGACACGGTGGCCTTGTGGTTACACAGAGTTCTTGACTCAGAACCTGTAGATACTGATTTCGAATCCCTGACAGGTCTCGGCGTTACTATATAAGCATGGTAAGACAGCATAGTACTGGTCCTAAACATAATTAGTAGCCAATAAATGTATTCAGAAGAATCAACTTCTGTTGCTATTGGGATTAACTCATTGAGCATTCTTGAAACACTTGAAAAAAGAGTTTTTGTTACCAATGATCAGAATGCCCAGAAACTGATTTCCTTGTTAAGTTGTTATCTTGTCAGTCAAATACAAGGAGTGTTTTCCACACCTGTACATCCAGGTACATAGCTGGCTGTACGACCTTCTATCTGCCACCCATCATCTACAGTACAGGTGTAGGTATGGGTTGTTTCATCAATGTCTCCTTCTACAAATGTCATGGACTGTGGACAGGACACTTCGTACTTGTAGACATTGTCCACTTGTACAAATCCCATGTAGTTCTTCTGCACAGACTCTGGTACATCCAGAGAATTTTCAGAGCAGGCTGGAGCTGAAAAAGAAGGGATCTTAATAACTGATTCTTAACATGAAAAGAGATATCAATCAATCGAGGGACAGGGGAGGAGATTGTATGGGGAAGGGCCTAAAGCACTAAGCTTCAATAGCACCAAGGACAAGAAAAAGGGAAGGTTCTTCAGGAATAAGGACAGGGACAAGGGAGTACTTCAGAACTAAAGACAGGGAGCAGCGAAAGTCCTTTAGCATTAAGGGCATGGGGCAAGGAAGGTATTTCAGCACTAAGGACAGGAGGCAGGCAAGGCCCTCTGGCACTAGGGACAGGGAATGAACTTAAGCACTCAGGACAGGGAAGGTTCTTCAGCACTAAGGACAGGGACCAGGAAAGGCCCATCGGCATTAGGGACAGGGAATGAACTTTAGCACTAAGGACAGGGAATGTTCTTCAGCACTAAGGACAGGGAAGATTCTTCAGCACTGATGACAGGGAAGGTTCTTCAGCACTGAGGACAGGGAAGGTTCTTCAGCATTAAGGACAGGGGCCAGGAAAGGCCCATCGGCATTAGGGACAGGGAATTAACTTTAGCACTAAGGACAGGGAATGTTCTTCAGCACTAAGGACAGGTGCCATGAAAGGCCCTTTAGCCTTATGGACAGGGAATGAACTTTAGCACTAAAGACAGGGAAAGTTCTTTAGCATTAAGGACAGGGAAGGCTCTTCAGCACCAAGGACAGGGAAGGCCCTTTGGCATTAGGGACAGGAAGGCCCTTTGGCATTAAGGACAGGGAAGAGATCACCACAAAAACTGCAAGCATTGAACCATCACAAAAATGTCATCATTTACAGTGTGTTGTAGAAAATACCTTTGGCTTGGACAGTAAAGACACAGGAAGCTGAGTTGTTGCTTGCGTCATACGCTGTAGCCTCCACCTGCACATCTTCTCCGTATCTAATGAGCCCCCCAGCAGCTGGTTTGTATATGATCCTGGCGACTTGGACGTTGTCGGTGGCAATGGCAGCAGGAAATGTGAGTGTTGTTGGTGATCCATTGGAGGGTATGACATGACTTGTTGGGCATTCAATTGTTGGAGGCACAATGTCTGTGAGTAAAATGAAATGCATTTGGTAACTTAAAAACGTGCAGGTCAATTTCTTGTTTCTTATAGTAAAGTTGATGGGTTAGCTTTTTTGTGCACCTTAACAGCTTCATTTTAACAATAATTCTAGCAAAGGTATGCAATACAACTTCTGCCTGTAAATTACATGAAAAAATGCATTTGGTGCACTGTCAACAATGCAAGAAATGCAATGCAATACCCCAGTGACTCACTATATGTACAGGACTGGTCCATTTCTCTCTTCTCATCATAAAGTAAATGAAGTTACTGTAGCTTTGTGGGTAAAGCTAAATATAGCTTGACTTCAAATGACTTGCAAACCCATGCTATAAATAAAAACTAAAAAACTGTTTTTTGACAACCTACCTACCTACCTAGTCCCTTTTGACAACCAATATATATTAAGTCGACGAAGTTTATTTGCTTACCATTCACTACCAGTTGAATAGCACAGACACTTGTCCTGTTGGATGTGTCCGTGGCCTTGAACATCAGTATATCAGTGTCGTTTGGGAGAAGGTCAATACCAAAGAACCCAGGTGGGTCTGAGAGAACCTGTAAAATAAAAATTCATACATCAATTGTTTTCAGAAGTCAACCCTACCTAAATAGTCTGGTGATTATTCTTGTCAACCGAAAGTAGTAATTGAATGTACAAAGTTGCTCTTTTTGCTATGACAGTTGAATTTCACCTAACAATTTATGCAACAGAAAATAATATCTATCTAGTCACCAATAATGTAATTGTTTTCGTACCTGTATCTGTTCTCCAGAGTTATCTGTGGCATTGGGCTGGTAGAAGACTGTGGGCAGAAAGCCATTTGGGCCCAGGTCCACACTGATCTGTTGTGGACAGGAGTCTCCAAAATCTGGTGGCTCCATGTCTGGAAAATTATACCACAAACAGATGTGTAAGAATTTCGTCAGTCTATGTAATTCTTTAGTACTGTCCCTGAAACTTACTGAAAAGTTGACAAAATATATGTCATTTGATATTTTTGTGTCAATAATGTAGCCATTCATCTGCAAGCCTAATACATGTCATTTTTATGTTCTAATTTACAAGTATAAAATATATTATTTTGACTCAAACTTACCAACACATTCAGGTATGGTGTCATTGAATACTGGATCCACAGCAGCTAAACAAAAGATATCAACAGAAAAGTTTACAGTGGTGAACACAGTGGGATAGTGGTGTGCATTCAACTGCCATACTCTTTCCCAAATGCTATCTAAGTGCTAGAGAGAAAGCAGTTACTGTAATACTATGTATTATTTTTACCAACTCTTTGGTATGACTTGGCCAGGGATCCAACTCATGACCTACCAAATGTAGTCTCTACCAGACTAACCGTGCGGGCTATAGGGAGAATATTTGCCAGGGGAGTTTGGCCATCGAGGGTTTTCATTCGCAGACGCAGGATTGCAGATTTGACCGTCTCTCCATAGCCGACTCCCTTGGCATACAATCCACTCTATTTGGGCTATTTCTACTACTATTTTCCCAGTGATAGGAGGGGCTTGGTAGAGGCTTTATTAAATGCAAGGCAAATACTCTACTCACTTGGCCATTGCACTGTTCTTTTTGGCAGACAGGATAAGGTTAATTTTACCTTCTGGTAGATGACAGAGTAGTCCTCGGGAGTGGGATGGTCCATAGCCTGTCCTGTTACAGCTGAAAGTCAGCACAGTTCCGACATCATAGTTATCCATGTCTTGCTGTCCCCCAGCTGGGGTGCCTGGATCTGAACATGATGTGGCTGAAAGTACACAAGGCATTGATAAATTTTTAAGGATGAGCTATACAACCCAAAACAAGAAATCAAAAAACTCATATCTTCATGAAATATCTAGGATTTTGGTAAATTTCTTGTTCTATCCATTTTATCTCGCTAATTCTGTCTAATGGCATGCATTCCCTGGCAGGCTTGCAGGACCCGAGTCAAGCCAACCTTTCCATCCTGCAAGTCCATGGTTTCACCATCTTCCTCCTCACGACTTGTCACCCTACAAGACTCAAATAACTACAGATATACACTAAGACAGCAAACACACAAACCGAAAACAATTAATGAATATGTTTTCATGGACAAGGTACAAACATCATCATAAACTGTACAAAAATCCTTCATTGGTTTTACTCTCAGACTAGGTGCATTGTGCCACTGCTACCATAATCATTATTGAATATGCAGTTAACTATTAACTATCACATGAAGAGATGCTTACGAATACAGCGTGTGGCAGTGCCGCTCCACCTGCCATTGGCCTGACAGACGTGCTGCTGATCTCCCTGCACCTGGAAGCCGGGCAGACAGCCGACTGTCCACACGCTGCCGTAGGTCGTATTAGTGCTGCTGGAGTTCACCAGCACTCCACCAGGCGGGAGGGCGAGGCTCCAACAGTCTACCACTGCAATTGCATGAATAGAGCAAGAATATAGGATCATTTCAGGTATACACAGGGCGCTGAAAACAAAGAAATACACAACGTGAGTTTCATCACCACACTTGGAGGTTGGCATGAGTTGGCATGCAATATAATTGCATTGTGTTGGTCATTGACAGTCATCGTATCTTGCATTGTTTATTCTCTATTATGTGCATGGGATCATATTTGAAGAAACACATTCTACAGAGGCACATGGCTGTCAGCCATCAAACCACGGTATCTATGTTCAAGTAATTGTCTAACCCTCGCAAGGCAGACGTTAGACCAGACAGGAAGCAGTGATGTGTTTCCCATACTAAATAGTTGCTTTAAGTTGGCGCAAGAAGGCAGAGTGTCTCTTATACTCGAAGAGAAAACAACTTTCTTCCAGTAATACCTAGTGTATTCTATTGATAGCAAATTTAAAAACTTACAACGACACATTGGCTGCACCCCAGTCCATCCATACGTGACATTGTCCCCGGCTCCAATGTTGTCACAGTATCTGACACCACTGCCCACCAGGACGAAGCCTTCATCGCACATGTAGGTTACATTACTCCCATAAGCAGGACGCATTGGTGCACTCACTGTGCCATTCATGATTGTGTCCGGCGTGGGACAGATGGCAACTGCAATGGCACAAGTACAACAGGTAATCAATCAGAGATGGCAGACTTCGCCCTCTTACCCATAATGCTTTGCCACATGCACAAATACATGTAAACACAGATAAGCTAAACTATGCTTCACTCCATTGGGTAACATAATTGGAAGTGACATTTACTTAGATCCGTGATGCTCTTCATAAGAATAAAGTTTTCTTCAATGTTTTAGATTTTCTAACCTTACACTAGTCGTAAAATCAACTTCTAATGGTTAAACTTCAAATTCAAGATAAAGATCAAGGACAAGGTCAAAGTAAGCTAACCACTGCAGCTGGGAAGGTCATCCTCTGTCTCCACCCCACAGGTGAAGGTTGGATCTCCAGTCATTATGAAACCTTTCTCACAGTGGTAAGTGATGTTGTCACCATAGAAATACGAGCCAGATTTAAAATCATTATAGAACCCGTTGGTCAGGTTAGGCAAAGGTCTGCATGGAACAGCTGGAAAGAATATAAAACTGTGGTAAAATATGGGTGTCTGGAACTGTTGGAGTTGGGAGTAAAAGCAAGAGGGAACAGGCCTGTGGGGCCCATAGCTGTTACGTTTTCTGAAACAAATATTTCACTCTTCTCTTTACATTTGAAAACAGAATTTGTTATAAATGATCCAGTCACTCTCAAGCAAAAGTTTGAAAACCAATGATTCTGTTCTGTATTGAAAATCCTTTGTCTTGTCACCTGAGTTTCATATCTACAAGACAGCTTGTGATTCCTTCACCTGACAAATCAAATTACCTCTTGAACCGTTACAGATTTTCCCCTTTTTGGGCCTCAGTGAGAGAGGGTTAAAAAGGATAAAAAAATAAATCAACCAACACAATATTTCCTAGCATTAATACATTTTAAATGTGCATGCATGTATGTCTGTCTTTAACCAAAAATCAACTCACGGACACAGCTCTGGTTGAATCTAAGTACGTCTGTTACATCATATCCAGTTTCTCCCTCCCTGACATTGACTCCGTACTGCCTGTTGAAGGTAAACAGCTGATAGCCAGGCCTGGTGCAGGTGCAGTTGTATCCACCAGCAAAGTTGGTGCAAGTATCGCCACAGCCTCCATTGTTGACATCACATTCATTGATATCTGTGCAAAATTGTAACAAAATATAAGCATGATTCACATCTTTGTAATTCTTGACACCATTTTCTACATCAGAAAAAGTTTTGATAATGTTTTTCATCCTTTGTTGTGTGGTTTTTGATCTCTTACTGTAACATACCGCTGTCATCTGGTCATACAACACAGTCCTATCAGCAGGCATTCCTGAGAGTTTATGTGATAGCTATCAACCCCTTGCCATATCTTATGCAACATGAAAATCTTCAGCAAATACTTTCTGTTTTCTATAATTATACAGTATATTCTTTCTTGATCAGCATTGCTTAGAATTTATATAATACCTCAATAAAAGAGTTTATTGTGAGGCATTGAAAAGTTGTAGAGTTTAGTAAATGTCTATGAAAAGGACAACTTGCATATAAAGACAGTCAGGACAACTTACCAACACACATCCTGTCCATTGGTTGGTCCTTGCTGTAGCCAGGTAGGCACTGACACCAGTAGCCTCCATCAGTGTTCACACACACAGTGTTGTCGCTGCACTGGTGACGGCCCGCTGCACACTCATCTACATCTGTAGAACAACAAGTGTCACACACCATACCACTAGATCATGTTCAGAGAGAATCACTGTCTATATCTAGGCCAATACACGTACTCGATGGCTCAATACACAAACAACACCTCATTGTCTTCTATCAATTTTGTACAACATGCATGAATTTATGTGAAGATTGTACTAGATCAATGAAACTGGCCAGTAGTCTTACACAAAACTTTGGACAACTGATGTCACAGTAGGATCAACATGAAAACTATTTCTAACGTTAGAATGAAAAGCTCATATTCTAATTTTGCCATCGATTTTCTTCTCACAAAAGCCTACAAAATGATAATCTTGGCTAGATTTATCTTAAGAACAATATTGCTTGTGACACAACAGAAATATCAGTGTTTTCATATGCTGTAGGAAAGAAAATACAATACACATGTACCTGTGCAGTTGGCAAAACTTCCAGTGAAGAAGCCATTGTTATTACATGTCAGGGTGAGGTTCTTTGTGGAGTTGAAGCTGTATCCAGTTGAACAGTTGAAGACAACTGTGTCACCAGTGTAATACTCATCCATAGGGTTCACATTCAGGTTCTCTATAGCTGGTGTTCCACATTTTCTTCCTGTAGAATGGGTTCAAGTTATAATTATCAGGACATTGTAATAGCCAGCACATTAAAAAAGCTATGTTCTACAGTGTCCTAGGACCTAACCACATACCAAATTTCATGACAATCAATCCGTAGATTCTTGAGTTTTACAGTTTATCCACATGAAAAATACAAATGCTACTAAAAACATTATCAACCTTCTCCGCAAAGGTAGTAAATGACAGAAGCAATTAGATCATTTATCTTAGAAATACTGTAGATCATGATAGGAAGTAAGAAGTACATAGTAAGACAGTACATATCTGGACTACCGGTAACACTATCACTGCTACTTACTTTTACATTGTGGTGCAGAACCTTTGTTGTGTTTCCAAATGCCACGTTGACAAAATGACTCATCTGTTCCATTGGGTTCAAACCCAGGATCACACTCTACTTCGACTACAGTGCCAGTAGAGAACTGGTCCCCTCGCTGGTCTCCCCTCACCATCATTAATGTACCATCCCTGACAGTGAGTGGACAGGCAGGGGCTGTGGGGATAAGGTGTCAAACGCAAGTTAAGCTTAACAATTGGGTTTAATGAGAAAATAATTATGTGCACCTTTTATGACCGCAAATCCAATAGACAAACAGTTTCAATGGAGATGTTTTGCTTTCGGTTTCAAGCACATGGTCTTCATATCATAGAAATATTGTCTCTCAAATTTAACGCAAGAAACAGCATTTATATTATATATCTGCATCTATTGGTAAGAAGAGATCTGGCGCTTTCAATGCCTGACCACAGTACTCAGGGCAAAAAAGCGTACATGTCTGACCTATTGCTCTGATACTAAAACATTCCTATCCTGTCAGTAATAAACAAGCTTTCATCTCAAATACTTTTTATATCAGCAGGGATTGAATGAAGGGGAATTTATGATCCACCTAAACAAACACTTTTTGGGCCCAATCATTTTCTGACCAACTCTTTTAGAGTGTACATGCAGAGTAGTACAGGAACGAGACCATAATCATGGTGGCATGTTTCATAAACAACACATCATCACAATCAAATTGCTGTAGTCTTGATAAAGATTTTTAACTCCACTACTCCACTACTTAAGATGTATAAAAAAAATCTACCCTGGCACAAAGGAGGCTGTGACCATTGTCCACTTTCCAGACAGGTGATGTTACTGTCACCAATCAGCATCAATTCAGAAGAGAAACATGTATAAGTCACCGAGCTCTTAAACATTGTGCCTCCACTCTTTATGTAGTACCCTTGAGGGATGACAGGGGGCTCTCCACAATCAAGCGCTGTGTACCAAAAGAGACATAATCTAATGAACAAACAGAGCAACTTAAAACATAAGAACATCCAAGTTTCAAGAAATTTCATAATGATATTGTCCATGCAAATCTGAATTGAGATTTTCTTTAATTCAGTATATTTGCAGTTGTGGTGCCAAAATTCTGCAATTAACACCTTTAATATGTGGTATAATCAAGTATGTAAAAACGTCTAGAAATGTCAGCAAAAATAAGCTTAAAATTAGCTCATTACACATGGATATTCTATGCTGTACATCTCAGTGATGACCAGAATATACAAAATTATTGCAATAAGAATTATTGTATTCAAAATCATAGGAATGGTATTCAAACTTCTTTACCCTAAAATCTCAAATGACTATTCCTAGTTTTTCCTTACGTTTACAGAGGCCGTCTGGTATTGCCAAGTCCATCAGTTTGGCATTCCCAACCTCCTTCCATACTCCACCACTCTTGCATTGCAGGGGAAGGGATCCACTGAAGTGGTCTGACACATATCCATCACTGCACCTCAACTGAGCAGTCGCACCATATTCTGTGTTGTTCCCTATGATGGTCACAGGTTCTGTACTACTTGTCAGTAGTGTTTGTGGATTGGGACAATCTGAAAAAGATATTCATTGATTAAGGCCACAATATGACTAAGATACAAGGAAGAAATCAGCTGGACATAATACACCATCCTTACAAACTTTCCCTGGTGCTAAACTACCATCACCCACTGTCCCTGGTGCCGAACTACACATGTATCATCAAATTCTGTCCCTGGTACTGAACTACCATCACCCACTGTCCCTAGTGCTGAACTACCATTACGCACTATCCCTGGTACCTAACTACCATCACCCACTGTCCCTAGTACTGAAGTACCATCACAGACTGTCCCTAGTACTGAACTACCATCACTCACTGTCCCTGGCACTGAACTTCCATCACACACTGTTCCCGGTGCAAAATTACATACACACGTAATTTTCCATACTAATAATAGGAGTTTTTAAAACCTTACCAACAGAAATGGTGGCCATTAGTGGGTTGCCTGTACTGATGTAGTTGATTTGAAAGGAACCATCTTCAGCACGGATGGAGGAGGGCAAGTTGTTGTTGTTGTAGTTGACAGGAGAGCCGTCATCAGCTTTTACCTGTCAGAATAAGAAAACTTCATCCTGCCTCACTATGTAAAAATGTATCATCTTCCGGCACAAAGATGTAACATGCCAACAACATTGCTCTAGATTTTCTACATCATAAGCATATCTATTAGTCGTTGTTTCTAACCAGACAGGCTGCATTGAATGTTCCCACTAGGTGATGTTTGAGGAAAAGAAGTCACATATGTCACATTTCATGGAAGGATTTAAGCTATGGAATCAGATCTTCACCAACTATAAGCTATTGAATACTGTACTGCTATAATGTAACAATTCCACGTACGTCTAAGAAAAAGCCACTATAACAGTATATAATCTTTACCTTGCATTTTAACCATTGTAGATTAATCTTAATTCATTGCATATCTACATGATCCTGCAAAATGTCAATCTACAAATCAGTCTGCCCACCTGAAGCACGTCTCCCTCATCAATGCCTTTTGGGGACAGCAGTAAAGGCTGGCTCTGACTGGACTGGACTGTGTATGTACAGTTCACCTCTGACTTGTACGGGTCGGCCCCAATGCTGATTTGGCCATAGACAACATCAGACAGGGTAGCCTGACAGCCTGGAAACACAAAATATGACATCATCTATAAAGGTAACGTTTACCTTCACATGGTCTAGCCTAACAAACCACTGCTCTGTTTGTTCTTACTCTAACACAATATATAATATATATGGTGACCACCTCTGTCCTGCTGCTTGCTACATAATGTAATCAAACACAACAGGGTATCTGCTACTTTACCAGTAACCATGGTGACAGCCGTCTGGTCCAGGTTATTGACCTTATCTGTTTGGAACAGAAGAAGAGAAAGAAGAAATAGAAATAGAGCAAAATACTTAACATACACCATTTTTTAATATGATGGATATGCATGTACATCATCTGATGGATAAAGGTTGATACCTATTACACACTGTCCCTTGAGAAAAAGTCACAGGGACCAAATATAAATTGGGGTTGGAAATAAAATCAGCACATATCGGTCTGTTTATATTACATGTATTTACAAACAGACCTGTGACAGCTTTGGCCGTCAGTCCTTGTTGTTCAGTGTCATCATTGGAGGTGATCATCTTGACGGCCATCTTGTTACTGGTGCTGGTGATGATCCCTGAGACAGAGCCAGTGCCAAACTTTCCCAGGGAAGGGGCGACAGCTGACTCTCCATCAAAAATCTGAAAGTTAACAGACAAAACATACATTGATGTATAAGCAGTATATTATTATACTTCAGTTACAAAAAATTTTAATTCAAAGTTTGGGCACTCTACTGGTTGCATGTCTCTTCAATTTCTATATCCCAAAAGAAATACGATAATCAGCCCTTCCGTGGGTTGGATCGCCCTTTGCTGCAGTCATGCTGGTACCTCGGGTGATACAGAATACACCGTGTGGTATTCTATAGTATATATACATGCACATTTGTGCATGTGTATAGCTTATTACTGACAAGAGAATCTGAGAATCCCATGTTTTGAACAAATGCATGGGAACTGATATCTCTTTGCTGAAGGTGCTTATCAAAAGTTCTATCAAACATTCTTCCTTTTATTCTTGCACCAAGTAAGAATGTGAGTGAAGGCGTCCCTCCATCGTAAAAGAAGAATGTCTCTTACTTCCACATAGCTGCTCCTTCCTGCCAGCCGGCCGTTCTGCAGAGTGAGAGTGATGATCTCTCCAGCAGATGCAGACAGGACCCACTCACAGTCCAGCCCAGGGGCGGCGGGGAAGTCAATAGCCACTTCTGGAGACACGCTCAGTTGTCCACCACAGCCCGCAACTTCAACTACAGATAGAACAGGACAGTAGACTCTCTTATCAAATGTACTAAAACAACAGGTTCAAAAATGATAAAGAGATGGAAGAAAAAAATAGAATTAATGTAGCACCTTAAACAGGGACAGATGTCACTATCTCAAGCCTGTAGATAACTGTCTCTTGTCACAAGATTGTCAGTATCATCAGAAAACAACAAGAGGAGATCTGACTTACCAGGTTGAAGAAAAGACAGAGAACGTCTCGAAAGCTAGCTCCCTAAACAAGTCAATTCAATCAGTGTGGGCCGTAAAACCTGTAAACTTACAAGCCTGCCAGTCCAGTTGGAAGCCCCTTGCTGCTCCATTCCAGTCAGTACGTAATCTCACCAGGGCAATGTTAGAGGAGACAATGATGCTGTCAGGGCTGGAGGTGTCGCCACTAAGCAGCCTGGCTGTTTCTTCTCGGAATGGTCGGCTTGAGATGGTCAGGGTGTCCAGTTCATCTTCTAGCTCAAAGTCCTTAAACTGGTGATGGTAGAAAGATCGGCTCTGTAAACTTCTAGAATTTACAACAACAAGTACATTCCGTACTTCTGACATAGAAGACAACATTTTAGTCTTCCAGCATTGCTATGGCAATGTACTCTGTAGTATGCTTTTTCAAAAATCCACATTTCAGACTTCAAACTTCTTTTGAAAATGAGCAATAAACCTACTGATTCCTACAGTTAAAATCACAATTGTTTCAAAAATTGTTTTGCTGGTTAGAAAAATCGAGACGTGATTGATTGCACATAGACGTAAACAGTTTTCAGCCAATTGTAAAATGAATCGTTTTAACTGGCTGCCTTTCTGAGTCACAGACTTATTAAGTTGTATAATTACGTCGTGTAGATCAGGTCAAGGAAAAGTCAACATGTGAGACTTACTGTCAGGTTAAGGCGTTGTCCTTCTTCAGTCTGGATAATCCACAGGCAATCTAAGGAGGTGTTGTATTCCTGTGGATAACCAGGACTTTGGATGGTCCCAGACATCCCTGTTACAGTCCCCCCACAGCTGGCACAGTTGACTTCATCTGTCCCATCATCACAGTCAGCTGCACCGTCACACCTGGCTGCAGCTGGGATGCACCTACCACTCACACACCTGAACTGGCCTACAGGTGCACAGTAAGAAGGTAAGGTAAGGTCGTGCTGCAGCCTTTTTGAAGCCATAGGGGCAGTGGGATGTCATCCTTGATTGTGACCAGGGCACGAAATTGGAACGTGCAGCCCAACCCTCTCCTTTCACTGCCATTTACTTCCACAACCGTAGTCAGGTACCCAAGTTTACACCTGGGTGGAATGAGGAACGTCAGATAAAGTGCCTTTCCAAGGACACAACGTCTAGCCAGGAATGCTAGGACTTGAACCTGTGACTGCTTAATTTCATGTCTGCTAGCCTAGCCACCCAGCCATTTGATCCGACATGCACCACAGTCTCACTATTGTAAAACCTTCTATAAACTAACTGTTAGGTTGATGTCTATCACAACTACAAACTTAAGCATTGATAAAGTCGCAACATTTGTTTTTTTAATTCTTACAAAAAACAACTATGATTTTAACCTTCAACCTGCTATGGTAGCCAGTTGCCATCAAAAGTATGGGATTAGACAGCAGGTGAAAGGTAAACTGATAACTGAGAAAAGAAATGTTGAAATTTTCTGTGATTTAGACTGGTCTATAAACACTACTGCTTTTTCTAGGACAAAAGAACATTGCCTTCCAGGTTGTGTCTTACCTTTCAAACACGCATCGGCCTTACACACACCAGACAGAGATGTCTGACATGGCCTGGTGTACCACTGAGCTCCCTGTATGTTGACACTGGTGCATGACAGACCGGGGTCAGGCTGGTTAGGTGCCCACTGTCCAGCATACCTGCTATCACTCTTGTCCAGGTCATAGCCTACAAAATCCAGTGAAATATATACAGTGTAAAACAGTCCTAAATGCTATTGTCAACAACAGTGAATTCATGTAACTGTCACTTAATTTCACAAAAAAAGTGGCCATTTCTTGTCTTCATTAGACATGAAAGAAATTTGAAATGACTTGACAATGTGTTTCATTCATAAGCTTAATAATAAGTAGCACCTACCAATCCAAACTTCTGTTACATCTGCTCCTGCCTGGCTTGCCAAGCTACTTATAAACCTGGTGTCACCATAGCCTTTTAGGTCTGCCAAAGTTGCACCATACCTAGAATATAACATACATGTAGAACTTACAATAAAACAGAACATTGAGCTGTGTTTCCCTGTCCCTGGTGCTGAGTGTGTTTCCCTGTCCCTGGTGCTGATTGTTTCCCTGTCCCTGACTGTGCTGTCCCTGGTGCTAATTGTATTTCCCTGTCCCTGGTACAAGATTGTGTTTCACTGTCCGTGGTGCTGATTTGTGTCCCTGTACCTGACTGTGTTTCCCTGTCCCTGGTGCTGATTGTGTTTCACTATCCCTGGTGCTGATTGTGTTTCACTATCCCTGGTACTGACTGTGTTTCCCTGTCCCTGGTGCTGATTGTGTTTCCCTGTCCCTGGTGCTGATTTTGTTTCCCTGGCACTGGTGCTGATTGTGTTTCCCTGTCCCTGGTGCTGATTGTGTTTCCCTGTCCCTGGTGCTGATTTTGTTTCCCTGTCCCTTGGGCTGATTGTCTCTCCCTGTCCCTGGTGCTGATTTTGTTTCCCTGTCCCTGGTGCTGATTGTGTTTCCCTGTCCCTGGTGCTGATTGTGTTTCCCTGTCCCTGGTGCTGATTGTCTCTCCCTGCCCCTGGTGCTGATTGTGTTTCCTTATTTCTTGTACTGACATTGTCTGCATAGTATAGATTGAGTTTGTGCAGGTTTTGGAGTAAAGAGTTTGACCATACAGAATACAGATTCAATGCATTGATTTAAAATTACAGGTTTGATACATATCTTCCATACTATACTGCTTACCTTGCACAAGTATCTTCTGCATTATTCCTAGATAGTGTTATGTTCAACAGACGATAGCAAGAACCTGTGTTGTAGGTCCAACCTGCAAGAAAACAAAGCAGCATGATTTTCATTATAATTACCTGGCAAACTGTACTCAAACTGCCAAGTTCATATTGTTGAAAATTAAAGTTCATATCATTCTGTTTGATAACTTATCACCAAAAGTAGACAACAGATGAGCAAACATTGAAATGTAAATCCAGATGATATGAGTGATGTATGGAAGAACAGTATTATATTTTTGACAGACTCAGTCATGGCATAGAAAGACAATGCACACATATAGTGCAGCCTACATTGTCTGATTTGTGCAGTGTTTTTGAACTGGGCAGGTAAACAAAAATATTGACAGAAAAATTGATAAGGCAGACTTTTCTCGAGTTCATAATCATAGTTATTTCCACATGGCAAGAAGCACAGTGAATGAAAATACTAATTCATGTTTTGATAATATTTTGGGTCAAATGTCCTGTAATGTAAGTTGATTTGCTCCTTAGTTATCGTCACCCAAGGGCTATCCTTTTTTGATAACAGACTACCAAGGCTGCCCTGGCTGTATGTAATATTACTGCTGAACCAATAATACATAAATAAATTCACTGGCCATGTATAGGTGTGGCATTGTTCATTACCTGATATACAGGTGTGTCCTACCAACACTTCAATCTATCATGACCTGCATTACTCAACTAATCAATAATGCATGGAGTCCCCATGGAGGCTGGCTCAGGGGCTCTGTTTAATGTGATAAGATGTATCTCATCACGTGAAAAACTGCATTTTGTGATGTTTATTTTTCTATTTATTGGTTCTGCATGAACATGTTGATACATGAACAGCCATGGGAAAAAAATACATTTTGTGATCTATTTTTGTTCTGTGTTGTGTTGCTTACCTCAGACCAGACTGCTGAAATTTTGATGATATATGCATGCACCTTCTGCTACATGGATCTATTACATTGAAGCATAATAATATTTTTGCAAAAAAGCTCCACCCTTTTAATCGTCTAAGATATATTTCAAATCGTATCCAGCTTTGTGGTACTATCTTTAAATAATGATCAATATGAAGATCTTTCATCCCCAAAATGGGATGAGGAATGTTTGAAAGTCCACAGTTGAAATAACAAGAAAACATGTTAAGGTATACCAAAAAGCTATGATAGCAGGTCGAACTAGAAGGTATGTCAGACTCACATATCTATGACATAACCTGTCCACTGATAAAATATGATCATACAATAATGATGCTGGTATGCAAATGTACCTTAATGGGTATCAGAGTATGATGTGGGGCACTTTGTTGCATTCTTGGTTATACCTTAGCCTTACTATTACAGATGATTAGGGGTGGTGCCATGTGCAGTCAGGTGGAGAAATGCAATGGTTGTCCTTGGAATAGGCTCATATACATGCCCAATGATAGACTCTGTAAAAGGTTTTTAAGTGGTGCCTTTGGAATATTGGCTGCAATGCAAAATGTCTTTAATCATTCTTGAAGGGTTGCAGGGACCATAAATATTGTTTTACTTGTTGCCAGGCACTTGAGACAATGCACTGGAATTTCAAATAAACTACTCATATATAGAGGGGTGGGTATCAATACAGAAAATTCCAGTCCAGGTCTAGTACACATACAGAGGAATAGGTCCGGACCTGATTATCATAGTACTACATGTATATCTTGTTTTGGAGAGTGAGACATGGGAGCAGGTCTCTGTGAGTGCTACAAACTATATATGTTCAAAATGTATATTGGTATAACATGTTTTTTTAATGCACAAGCAACTAATATGCATAATGGAAACAGACATGTAACAGAACATTTCATTCTATCACACTTCGCTCCTTTTCTCTTTTGGCACGTCTGCTGACTGTGTAAAGGGCAACCTCAAAATAAACTTTCGCAACAAAAAGACTGATTCATTTTTTATTCAGTCCAAAAGTGGTCCCCGCCCCTACTCAAATAAGTTATAGTTCTTAGCACCTATAGCTACTTACCATATAACATCAACTGATATCAGGGCTCGAAATAGTGGGTGCATGTGCACCTGTGTGCACCCAAAATTGGAGCTGTGCACCTAATTTTTCACTGTGGGTGCAACGGTGCACCTAGATATTTTTGTACTCTATATGGTAACGGTTCTCTTGTACACTAGCATGCAGAATATTCCTGAAATGTAAGTATCAAAAAAAGCAATATAACCTTTTGTTGTATTCTATTTGATGTATTGCTTGGTTGAAATTTGAAATCTGGATAGAATTATAGATTGAAGTTCTTAGAGAGGCAGTAGCGTCAAATTTATGTTTTGTTGACATTCAACTTTATCTGATGTGGTGCACCCAATTTTTTTTCTGTGCACCTAATTTTTGGTTTGGGTGCACCAGTGCACCTATTTCCAAAAAAAGAATTTTGAGCCCTGGATATTGATACAAAAGAAACATACTCACCCTCAGGACAGTTATACTTCGCAGCATTGGGATCTGGCAGCCTGGGAAATTGCTGGAAAAATGGTAAAATTTTGTCCACATCAAGTTTAGGCTAACTGATTGCTCTCATATCTAGTTCTACCCTATCATTACCAGTATCATGCTGCTGAAGAAAAAATAAATCTTCTTTTAAATCTTTATTCGTTTAAATCAACATGGAAGAAATACATACAATTAATACAAATGTTTGTTTTTTTTAACTCCTTACTTCTTAGGGTATTTGCTAGGCACTACATGGGTCTGAACGAACTACTGACTGTCCCATGCATGATATCATAAATGGGGGACTCCGATTGTCCATCCGGCCGACAACTTGATAAAGTTCACTTTCAACAACTCGGTTGTTTTAAGCCGCCAATTGCCGCGGCGGCCTGTATGGTGGAATTCACTACGAACTCCTTAGGGATCACAAAACGTCATCTAGCCCCGGCAGCACACCCAAGTAGAGCTTTCTCCTCCTAGAAATTAGCCTGTCTTGTTAGCTTTCGTTCGCTTCCAACGGTCGCTAGATTGGCTACTCCGCCAAAGCTAACAAGGCTGAAATCCAGGCTACCTAAACTACATGGATTTACCGCTTGCTAGACAAGCCAGAGTCCAGTCTCCAAATTAGCTTTGGTGGGAGTAGCGACTGTTGGAAGCGAGCTAAAGACTGGACTCCGGGCTGAGTGAGACGAGTTCTGTTCTGCCTGGCATTTAGGCTAAAATCACTTCCGGGTAGCCTCGGAAATCATCGGAAGTAAAACAACTCCGTAATCTCCAAGCAGATGTTGGGATGGGGAACGCGACACTTTCTGGCTGCCTGATTCTCTGACTGTCACTTTAGATATACAAGTCCGGTAGAGGTTAATGATACGATGAACGTCAGGCCGAAACTTAAGCGGTTTATCATTGCAGTCTTCATTGCACACATAGTGGAAGATGTGACGTAGGGCTTCGTTCATCCTAAACGTAACATCTGGTACGTTACAGAGATTTAGGTGCCGTACAGGCTCGGGCCTGTATTTGCACCTGAACTGTTTGGCGAAGTAACATGTGTGGTCTTAAATGACAGAAACATAGATAAACAGTTAAAGTTAAAGTTGAATGTTTATTTAGACTTAAGGTATCTTATGCAGAAAGCACATTCTTTCGACAGGATCTCAAATAAAAAATGTCTTGCTGATTTCAACGACCACGCAACTTTTATTAAAAATCCTTTTCAGTATTTACGATAAGAATAACACGCTTTCAGTAACAATCATTTTTTTAATCATACATTTGAGTATTTTGGACCTGTACTGGGTTGATTTTCGCGGCACTGTACCGGTACTGGGCCGGGTATCGGCACATGTCCCTAACGTCACGCTCTAACGTTGTAAGCCCCCGAGGCATACCCTGCATTTACGTTCGCACATTTCTAGACGCCTATGTCTGCCGCACTGTGCCCTTGAGGTTCTGTGCAGGGAGGACACCTGTTCATTGTTCCCTGGCCAAAAACCATAAATGACGAAACGAGACGTCCTTGGTCCTGTTCTAGACATGTCGTCCTTCGATGTGCCCTAGTTTTAGGTGTTGCAGCCGGGGGCAATTCTTGTGCACAATGATCGGTGCTGTCAGGCCTTGGGTTCTGTCGACCTATTCTAGATCTGTCGTCCTTGGATGAGCCTTGAATGTGTTCTAGTTTTCGTGGGCGTGTCGACCTGATTTCTTCTTTACAACTATTAGTAACTTTTCTCCAAAGTCTGACGCCCTGGATTCAGGCTTCGTTTCCACACACATGTAGAACCCAAGAAATGAAGTTCGCAACTTTCAAATTACGACATTCCCTCTCAACAATTATACTTGCAGATTAGGGTGTGTACTCCGTTCGTGCTACTTGAGCGAACGTGCCAGGCCGTACCATGGTGGCTTATTCATCGCTTTTCTCCTATCATCCAGGGACTTAGGCACACGCCCATGTTGTCATTGTTCCTACATTTAGTGCTTTTCAAGTTTGAAGTGGAGTTAAAGTCGCGTGACTGAGTCATGCAGGTGTGGGAGCCTCCTACTAGGGTTACCCTATTCTTTATAGATCTCCAAACAGATGTTTATACAGTAAGGGGGATGAAAAATAGTACCGTTTCAGTTTGACCGACCCGTTTTTTTCTGGGATGGTATCCCTGTAGTTCAACAGCAGCAGCCTCACAGTTGAGCTTCTGGTCCCAAGTAGTACTAGTTGGTAACTGGGAGACCCCGTTTCAATCCTGGGAAGGGCATCTTGGTTGGGACTGTACCTGTACCTGGAGGTCCCGTAGGTGCCTCGAACATGTTAAAGGGAAATGCCCCTCTCTGTAAAAATGTACCCTGCTACTGGAACAGCAAGGACACATGCTCTCCTGTGTGCCACTAGGCACTACGTGAACGAACGGACGTGTGTCAACAAAACAGGACAGTCCGATAACAGTACGATATTCCAATCCGACATCTGCTTGGATATTTGTTGGCTAAAATATACTCATATATTTTCCAGATAAAAGGGAAGGATCGTGTGAGTTGCATCTGAGAAAATGCATTCTTTGCCCCCTTCAATTCAACACAGTCAACAGTGGCTCTAGTTTCAACATTGCGTCGTACATTCTAGGCTTTAAAAGTGCAGTTTTCAATTAGGGTTACTACAAGGATTCCATTATTACATAGGAAAGCAATTATAAATATCATTTTCAAGTTACAAATCATAAGAGCAAATAAAAACGCAGCTGGGTCATTTTATCACTACACCATTGTAAACCGAAAATACCAAGACGGTGACCCCCATATGACTTCGGCATGGTATGGTGGGCCCCGCCTTACATTCGTTGCATCTTGTGTATCGCCGAATGTGTACCGGATCCATGGAAACTACTGAATACAGGAAAGTGGGACCGTGGAAATCGGCCTGAGAATAGAAGGTCCCTTACGTGAACTAATCGTTCTAAAGGCAAGGGTCTCCCCGCAGGACGACATATCTCTCCTGACTTTCACAATGCCTCGTTTTTGTTTGTCCGGCGTGACACCGGGTAAGTTTATTTTGATCCTGGGGTGTTTAACAATTGTTATTAAAATTCAATAGATCTATACAAACGTTCACACCAAGGTGGTCTGATTCAGTGTTAAGTCGTTTGTGTACGAAACTCGCGGAAACGGTGCAAGAACACGAAGCTAACTGCAATCATTCGCCTGGAGATTTATAGACTAAAGCCAGGTTTCGACGAATGGTGGCTAGATTTACAGACTCTATGTCTTGAGTTGCAGGAAAAATATACTGTATGGTCCTGTATTAGTAGGCATAGGCTAAATAGACTGAATTTGCCGGGGGAGTTAGCTAGCGCCTAAAGCAGTTACAACTCATTTGCTACCCCAAACATGTGGATCTAACAATTTGACCAGACCCCTTATTTCTGCCTTGCTGACCCGGTGTTTATGTGGGACTGCATATAAAACCGTACATTTGTCTTTTGTATTTCATAGCGGGCTCCTTTGTTCCACCGGTTTCCGATCAACCCATGCCTGTTCTGTTGACTTCTACGTCGTGACTAGCTGATAGAGAGCTTCTTAGTCATGTTATGGAAATACAGTACTACACATGTAGTATAATTTACGAATGTCCTTCTTGTCGTGTAATGGGGGCTCTATCAGGGAAAGTCCAAAATAGTATTCACGCTCGTTTATAGTACAGAAGGATATGTAAAATATCAAAACTACAGTCCAACTCAGACTAGCAGTAGTAATCAGTAATAATTGGGACAGTCAAACCCTTGATCCTTGATACTAACCGCAGTTGACCGGCACAAGACGCTGGCTAGGACGACGCATGGCCACAGACAGCGCGATGCCGACTGGAAGGACAGCATGACGGCGGAGTGACGCCACGACTCCCACGGCGTTGTGTCCCACAAGTGTTGGGTACGACACCGATGTCCTAAACAGTCGTGTTTGCTACACACACATACACAGGAGAAACAGAAGCAACAGCTATTGTGAATCTACCGTCTTCCCCAGGGAGACAAGGAAGTCGTCCGCGCCACAATAGGCCGCTATTGTCCGCAGGTTATGACTCAGTGACGTAGTAGAATTTGAATGATGGGCCGCTCCAAGTCACTGCCCTGTTTCATGAACTACTTTCACTCTTACCCAACTTTCACTTTTAGAACAACATGTTCCCAATTTGCGAATTATAATCGCTGCGTTAGACTATTTTCTTATGAGCGGTGATATTACAGAACGTTATTCAGCACACCAACAACAACACACGAAAGCTTTGCTCTCCCCTTTGTAGGTGGATTGCTCGGACTATGGTGGTGGTCGGACCGGTCTTGCTAGGTGCATACAGGAGTGGTGCTCTAAACAAAGGACCGAGGCGTCTACTAAATGTGGGAAATGTGTCATCCTGGTGATAAATAATGTAGAATCGACCTTGTTATCCATATCAGTGACAAGGTTTGGCATCACGTCTTTTTTAAACGCCGCCCGGTGTCTTTGATCTGTGCAATGTGTATGTGTCATAGGCATGTCATGAAATATATGTTTAACTGTTATGTAAACTAAAGTAAAGTAAAGTAAATGTCAACTGAACACATCGGGCGTGGCCTTCACGGGTCAATGGCCGTTGAAGGACTTGAAAAATCTCCTTGTATCATGTGTAACAATGAGGTTCGGGCCCGCCAGCGCACAGGCAAACCGCTAGGATGTTAAAAAAAGGTCCGGACCAGTTAGACTGGTCAGTTAGTGGCACTTGAACCCCACTGTTAGTGTTACACATGTGACAAAATCATAACTTTATATCTACGATATTTGTAAGTATCATATTTAAAGTCTCTTGGGTTATCACGAAAATTCATCTGTGTTCAACTTGGTAGTTTATATTTGTGATGGTCAAACTTTGACCCCGTTCACACTCATTTTTTTCAATCGCGATTGAAGTATAATCGCGATTGAATCGATCCGATCGCGATTGATTTTTTCAGTGTGAACGCTCCCAATCGCGATTGGAACGATCCAAAACGATCCAATCGCGATTGGATTGTAACTACCTCCGGAGGTAGTTTGATTGGATTAATCGCGATCGGATCCAATCCAATCCTATCAAATTTTGAGTGTGAACACAACTACGATTCATTCCTTCGCGATCGGCGGAGATTTCGGCTGGCTCCGGGGGTGGGAGGTCATACATGCGGGTACGTCAGGTAGGCCATTGAACACGAATTGGCGAAATTCGAAACACGAATTGCGCCACGTAGAGGCGCAATTCGTGGCGCGCAAAGCGCCACCGGGGGGCTAAACTCGAGATCTCGAATTCGTCCACGCGGAAGCGTTAGCGCGAAGCTCAATACAAAACCGGCACTGACATGGCTCGCATAGGCGCCACCGGGGGGCGAAACTCGAGATCTCGAATACGTCCACCCGGAAGGGGCATCGCGAAGCCCGCAATGTAACGTTACTGACATCATGAGTTACGTAACTATATGTCCAACCAGTGGTGGCAGCGAAGCGCATATTTGCGAAACACGGCTTGCGATTTAGCCATTCTGTTAATGTTTAACTTATGATGTATTGCAGTCAGCTAATCGTAATACAAAACACGCACAGACCAAGGAGTAAATGTATTCGTCCAACCAGAGGTGGAGCGAAGTGCATGTTTACGAATTCTGTTTAATGTTTAACTTATCGAGTATGGGTAACAATTTCAGCCAACAATTGTTGCTTTGTTTATAATCGTTTATGTCAATAACATTCTGTTTAATTTGCTGTCACAGGACCTGGTTACGGGGCTGAGAATAATAACAAATTGATACAAATGCATTGTGACAAAATAGTGAAAATAGTGGCAAGAATGGGATAGTGTGTGTTCTAAGTACTAGTAACATTCTTTGCTCCAGTTTCAGAATCGATTGTACAGATAATACATTCTTTATTCACGACCATGGCAAATATTTCCTGCTGAAGCTACTCTACTCACGGCAGATAGAATAAGTTCAATAAAGCGAACATTACACTAAAGTCGGGGTCTGATAAATCAGACTGAAACTACGTAGACATTCACCACAACAAACAAACATTCAAACAAAATGGCGACCATGAAAATATGATGCTATCCCAGGAATCATTGCAGTTTGTACGAGCCGACTATTTCCGAAAACATCCGAGATTTTACGACGAACATGTTTCAAAAGTAATAATTATCAATATCTTGCTAACTTATATACGTGTATTTTATATTCCATTAAAGTTTTTTTTAACAATGTTTTTCTACAATCGCTTTATTTTTAACTTACCTGACGACCTTTGTCAATTTTGTTAACATTCGGATGTTTTTGGAAATAGTCTGCTTACAAACTGCAAAGAATGCTGGGATAGCATCATATTTGCGTGGTAGCCATTTTGGATTTGAATCGACAATCATAGTGCTGACATAGTTTGCAGCAAATTCACAAATAGACAAAATTGGACTAACGTTTTTTTTTTGGTGCTTGTCTATGTACTTTCAGTGGTAGATTTTTAAAGTTCTCTTGACACTAAGAACACATTCTTGTGTCTTATCGCACTATTTTTGTCACTATAAATGCGTTAGCGATTTGTCTGCCCCGTAACCAGGTCCTGTGAAAGCAAATAAAACGGAATGTTATTGATATAACGGTGATTAACAAACCAACGATTGCTGACTACAATATATTGTAAGTTAATTTTAACAGAATGGCTAAATCGCAAGACGATACTCGGGTCCGTGTTTCGTAAATATGCGCTTCGCTGCCACCGCTGGTTGGACATATAGTTACGTAACTCATGATGTCAGTAACGTTACATTGCGGGCTTCGTAATGCCCCTTCCGGGTGGACGTATTCGAGATCTCGAGTTTCGCCCCCCGGTGGCGCTATGCGAGCCATGTCAGTGCCGGTTTTGTATTGCGCTTCGCGCTACCGCTTCCGCGTGGACGAATTCGAGATCTCGAGTTTAGCCCCCTGGTGGCGCTTTGCGCGCCACGAATTGCGCCTCTACGTGGCGCAATTCGTGTTTCGAATTTCGCCAATTCGTGTTCCAGAGCCTACCTCGGTACGTGGGGTCATAGTTCGCATCGCGCGGGAAAACAAACCCAAGCCGCACGTCAGATCGCTCTCTTACAACAACAACAACAACTTTTCATCGTCAACAATGCCCAAGAAGAAGAATAAAACTCCGTCAGCAACTTCAGCTGGTGGCAGATGGCGCACTGTGAGGAGACCAGGGTCCTCATCGCAATCTGGGGAAGAGAGGAGGTGCAGGCCAAACTGGGGAAATGTCACCGAAAGAGGGACATTTACCGCACCAAGTGACAATGTCTAGCGGAAAAATAGACACAAAACAAGGACAACAACAACATTTACCAGATGATCGCCGATAGCATGCTTCAATCGTGCTTCAATCGCGATCGGATCACGGCGTACTTGGCGTAATCCACTTGGCGAAAAGCAGTGTGAACGCAAAAGTTTCTTTGCGTTCAATCGCGATCGGATCGAACAATCGCGATTATACTTCAATCGCGATTGAAAATAATGAGTGTGAACGGGGTCTTTGTTCCAACACTAAACATAGATCTACTCACCCAATTTTCGGCAGACATGCTGCAGTTTTCTTCAGGATCGCTTGGGCTGCAGTTGAGTGGAGTACCAGTATGACAAGAGTTCGGCTACCACACCCCCCCTCCCAAGTTGTGGACAGTTCCTCCTCACACATCCTAGTTGTGGACAAACTTTCTAATGATCTACACATTATAAACTAACCAGAAAGATAAAACTATCAGACAGGTACATGATTGATTAACCTCAATGTAAATAAACCTACCTGCTACTAGTGCTAGATGAAAGTGGTCATGAAAGGTTAAGTAAATGTAAAAGGTAAAGTAGTCATCCTCAATTGAGGTGAAACATGCTTTTTCAAGTAGTAAGTGGTAGTGCAATTTGGCTTCAGCTACAGCTCACCTTACCAGCCAAGCATACCGGGGTCACCCCTACTCTTCTCGACAAGCGTGTTGGGTTCTTTTATGTGCAGAGGTTTGGCTCCCAGAATTTGAACCAGAGTGCACAAAACTCCACACTTTAGTGATGATGATGAGATTCTATAATGCTTTAAGAGTTATCATTACATACTTGTAGTAAATTGGTGTTCACTGACATTGCTTAATATGTAACATATATAGGTGCTTGCTGAAACAAAGGTCAGCAAATTGAAAACTTTAAACAAATTCTATACATCTTCTGTCATGATTCTGTGAGATGTGTTAATGTAACACAGACATTCAATTTGGATCATAGTTGATCTGCATCAACATATTTCCAACACAAAAAGATGAGGCTTACGCAAATTTTCGACTGATCAACCCAGCCCATCTTTGTCAAGGAATGAGCAATTCATTGCTTCTGTGACATACGGTTTGCAGATTGAACACTTGACTCAGTGAGAAGTGGATCATAAGTTGCCAAAAGTCTATGGTGCCCCCCGTGATTGAGGGATGGTTGTAGAGTCCTTATGTAGACGGCTTCTTTAATTCCTCTTGATATTTCATAATATAATATGTAAATCATTTTCAAACTCTCTTGTCTCAAAAGAAATGACCGAAATGATGTGTAACAGCAAGGAGGTTTATCAAACCTCCTTGGTAACAGAGAATACTGGAGACTAAGCTTTGTGTACGCTCCAACTTAAGTGTATAAATATGTAACGTTATGTATGTTAGAGTCTCAAAAGGTGTTCTTTTGTCCTCTTTGTTCACAATGGCCTTCAAGTCCAAGTTGCCAGAAAACACTAGTCTAAGGACACCACAAGAGAGTTGCTTTCTCTCCCATACATTGGTATCATACAGTATGCTTATAGGGCCAAATGTAAACATGATGAAATCATAACAGTCAAGTCAGAGACAGAAGTTGTAATATACATGTAGCCAGATGTATCTGTGGACCATGAGACTTTATTACAGATGTACATCATAAATGTTAGTTATGTTATTGTGTAGCTCAAAGAGGTTATGACACTGGACAAACCAAATATGACTCAACAACAGCAGAGATGCAGACTTACATTGAGGACAGAGAGTGTGACAGTACAGTTTACTCATTTTTGACCAAAAATACTTTGATCTTAAAAAGCGTCAGCTTCAAATCCGCACAAGATGATATCATGCATAGGAGATGTTCTTGTAGGTTCCTGACTTTGTTTACAGAACAGACTTGTTCTTCAGGTCGATGAAGTACCATTTGTCAACTGTAAATACAAACAACAAACATCATAAAAAGAATGCAAGGATGTAGTGATTATTCTCTCATGTCATCTGCTATCCAAAACACAAAATAAGGGATTCAAATTCACAATGTACTAGCCATGTAAACTGTAAGGAACTCACTTGTTGCAGAATCTATTTTTTCGGCTGGTTTTAGCTCTGGACTGGCATCGACAGCAGCCTGGGCGTCCGCAGCAGACAGCTTTTCTGGACTGCCTTCGACAGACACGTTAGCTCTGTGGAGAAAAACAAGATTGAATTTTTATGGCCTGATAAAACCACGCCCTTTGTGGCCTTCCAAATGATCAATCCTCTGGACACTTGATGGTAACTACAGGTACCTGTAAGGGGGAATCAGACCCTCCTGATATCTCTAACATCATCAAGTAATTTGTTCGTTCATTCAGACAGTTGTAGTGCCTAGCAAGATTCCTTGCTGTTTCAGAAATGTTTTTACTGGGGGGGTTTGCTATGCCTTCCCCTTTAAGGTGCGCGTGGCACCTCCTCGAACACGGGACCCCTCCCCCATTTTACGTCCCATTTTACAGCCCCCAACTGAGGTGTCCTGACCCAGGATTGAACCAAGGTCTTCTAGTAAGCAACTAATTGAAACCAGGAGCTCAACTGTGAGGCTGCTACCAGTTGAGCTACAGGGACATTCATATTATCAATTGATACTAGCATTTAATTGTTTCAGAGTTTGACTTGAGCTTATGCTCTGCTTTTCTGTTCAGTTACCAATCATACTCACATCGCAAGGCCTTTGGTGTCCTGGACAGTTTTGTTGATAAGTGCCTTCCAGTGTGTGTGTGTCTCTTCTATGATTTTATGGGCAAAGTCCTGAAATAGTATTAAGACATCATCATAAAAGGAATAATTTCAGTAAGGGGGCATTACTAGTAGATATGAACAAGACCAGCTATACATTATGAGTCATGACTGATACTGCTCTGACAAGAATGTTTCTATTGACACACATACCACAAGGATGTTTCTATTGACACACCTATCACAATAATGTTTCTATTGACACACCTATCACAAGTGTTTCCATATAACATGTGTCACTACACACATTAGTCATTCATTCATTCATTTCATTCATTCATTCATGCTTTATTAAAGGTATAAAACATAAAACATTAAAAGAATACTAACTTCATTAATTATAACCATTAACCTACATGCCCTGCTATGGACAGTGGACAGTAAAAGACAAGATTACATACCCTGTCCTTGGCCTCATCGTTGAAAGCAAAGGTATTTGGTGGCTTTCCGTCCGGCATCTTGTAGATCTTGAACCACTCAACTGTAGCCTGAAGGGATAAATAATGTAAACTTAGCACAAAAAGGTTAGAAACTTGATTTCAGTTCATGTATCTGTTGATCCTTTGTCAATTCCATTGTTAAATATCATTGCAAAGCCTATTTATTACCCTTTACAACAGTACCTCACTTGTTACTATCATGTATTTATGGATCGAGCAGCAGAGCTGGGAGAGCGTCACAGAACAAAAGTGCAAAAGTACAAGTCTACCATACTTACTGTCAGCAGTCCTGGGAACTTCTTCTCTACATCTTGTATGTCTGGAACAGAAGACAGTGGGAATCACTATCATTGTAAACGACTTAACTACATCATTTGTGGCAACAGATGGCCGAGTGGCTATGCTAGAGGACGTAAGATAAAGAGGTCAAGGGTTCGATTCCTGGCATTGCTAGCTAGATGATGTGTCCTTGGGAGAGGCACTTTGCACAACTTTCTCACTCCACCCAGGTGTAGAAATAGGTACCTGACTTTGGCTGGAGAGGTACTAATAAAAACCAAACATAATATCAATGTCTGCACAAGCGCTTTCTAAAATTCCACTCTTGACACTGTCCAATGATGGTAGACCTTACAAAGGACTTTACATTTTTTGGCCTTGTCTTGTCAATAAACCTCTTATCTAAATCCGCTGGTTATGAGTGCTTTATAACTTGACAAAGTTCCTTACCATCCATTTCTTTAGCCATTGGGTCCTCCACATCAACTGCTATCAGCTTCCAGTCTGTCTCACCTAGCAACACAAACAAAGAACTTTAGAGTAATCCACCAAAATACATGTACTGTACTACATTTAGTGAACATTGATAAGGCCATACCAATATAATTTCCTGGTTCCCTGAATTATTTGTTTTCTGATGATACAATAAACAACTTCAATATGTGATCTATAACAATCCACTGACAAAGCCACGAAAATGAACATCATACTACTACTAGTATGTAGTAGGAAAATCAGGTCTGGACATGTAAAGTTATGCAACAGTGTCATATTCATGTACATCAGAAACAGATCAAACCTTCATCTATGAGTGCCAGAGTGCCCAGGACTTTGACCTGTACAACCTCTCCTCTTCTCTTGACCTGTGCAGGGATACATCTTACAGTTCAACAGTGTGGAACAATAGGCAACAAATTCAACCATTATTTTTAACAGTTGTTGATACATGTATAACGTTATAAATCTATTTTAGCCTCTTTTTAAAAAAAAAATTATCAATGGACCTTCTGCTTTAGGGGCATTAACATCAATAAGTAAAACAAAAGAACTTACCCTATGACCTATTTCACAGACATCTATGGGATCATTGTCTCCCATACACTGAGTGGACTCATCCTTACAGTTTGGGTCTTCCCATGTCTGAAGGATGAAAATTGGAAGGAAAAAACAGACTTTCACAGCCATATCAATGTTTGCAGTGCTTGCTACAGCACTCATATATTGTTAGATTGTATGATGTATGCAGTGAGCAGTCTGGTTGACAAATGTGTGTAATACTTTGTTTTATGAGTGCTTGCTACAGTACTCATATAATGTTAGATTGTATGATGTATGCAGTGAGCGGTCTGTTTGACAAATGTGTGTAATACTTTGTTTTATGAGTGCTGTGTGTGGGTAGCCTGAGTACCATCTTCCATAGTGACCTCTGGCTCAATGCTTTTTGCTTGCTATCCGTGGTTTGTGGGTTGTGTGTGCGTAGTATTGTAAATCTTGAAATATTTGTGGTAATTTCAAGTTCGTAGTTTTTGCAGTCTATTGCATAATAATTACACTCAACAATAGGTGCCGGGATTTCCAACTGTTACTATTGTTGTTTTCAACAGTGAACTCGAAGGTAACGTGACCTCTTTATTTTCACTGTGCTGTGAAGTCTTGGCCACAAGCAGTTAATGTATTATACTGAACGTGCGCAGTGTATAAATGATGTACATTGTGTACGTGTTGTAATTCTATCCATCTAAAATCTTGAGTGTTCCTTGAAGTGAGTGTGCGTGAAGACAGCTTTCAAAAGAGCTACTACTAGTATTTCTAACTACCTCCTTACAGTACTGCATATTCATGGCGCCAATACCATTTTGAGAGACACTTCACACGAAGTGTACCCACCTGGGGTAAGGCTCCGTAGTTCCAGATGTAGCCTTTATGTGGAAAGCAGTTAGCCACGTAACGCAGCTTACCCTTCTTAACATCTTGCTTGATGGGGTTCAGTTTTTCCTTGGTGGCAATCTGAAACGAAAAAATATGTTCATGGTAAGTTGCTTTTTGACTTTACAAAGTCCCACAGGAGACCCTTTGAACAAAAGTCAAGAGCTTCTTCTAAGAAAATGCATAAATTCATTTCTAAAAGGCCTGTCAGGACCAGCAGACTTTATGCTTTTGGTCTATATGCATCAAACTGTATTAGAGTTCATGCATACAAATGGTAACATAAACAGAATTTACTTGACAGTGTCGCTGATTCTCAATACATGTATTGCAAAATGATGACATAAAGAGATATAGCTATAAAGCATTTTTGAAATGCTAAGAAGAGTCATACCTCCATCTTGGCATTAGTCCATCTTGGCACCTCTACGACCATGTTGAAGGTCTTGTTCTGTAAGTTATGAAATGGAATGCATTCAATTGTTATAGTGAAAGTGATTTCAAACCAGTTTAGCTCACTGAAGAGCCAATCTTTCACCGGTCATGACAGAGAAGACATATGATATGTACAATATTTACAGGTTCATTGTTTGTACCTGGGAAATTCTCCTGGCTCTTTTCGACAAGTAAAACGAACAATGGACCTCAGCTTAAGGGATGCATTCCTTTCCATGGGTGTTGTCGCATGTTGGGTGAGCGACAGCACCCAGAATTCAAACTCCCAACCTCTTGGTCCAGAGGCAGGGTCACTGACCACTGGACGACGCATGCTACAGTTTGTTACAGCATATACTATCACAATCTAAGAAAAAAAACCTGCTACATAAATAGCACTTGGTCATGATGGTCATGACCACATTTAAATATAGCACAGTGCTACATCAAGTTCATCTAGTATTGTCTCTTAAAGGTCATAGGAAGAACAGTCTAGAAAAGCTTTGCCATCATGAGACATAACCTTGAATGAATGTCTTTTTTATAATTCATGAACCACATCAAGTCGAGATAATACCTGGGGGTTACTAAAAGCCTGTCAGCAGACCAGAGTTAGAAGCAAATGCTTTAAGCCTTCATTCTATAAGCATCACATTGTTAAGCACACTTAGAGTTAGAGTCAATGTCATTTTTCAAAGGCACAGGGCCATTAAATTCACATTGTCAACATAAGTTGCAGTGTATTACTATCAGATGGTCAAAATAAAGTTGGTACTACATGTAGCAATGAGGTTTTATAAACCTCATTGGTACTAGCAATGCTATTTGCAGGCAAAAACTGAAATTGCAGATAAAACAATTTACTCCAAATGGCAAGAGCATCTCATCGACTTACCTCAGAATTTGCGAACAGCGGGATGTCGTGAAATGGGGAGACTGGCCCTTGTGGTCCCTCTGTGGACACAGAAAATCATGATCTGACTTATAATATCCATCCTGTTCATACATCATGTTTAGCCAAACACTACAGCTCAAGTGATACTCTTTTTCATATTCTATTTTTAACGTATCTAAAGGTCCAGGACAGAAATAATAAGGTCATTCATATGATGGAATACAAGCAAATAGTAATATAACTATGACATGGTGTGGAGGTTAGCAATCCAGCTTCTTGACCACAAGTTTGGGATTCCAATCCCATACTACTGGTAAGGGTATTTGTCTTTGTATTTATGTTACTATTATTTGTATTTACTATCATTTTGTATTAGGGTAGCAGTAGACTGGGTGCCAGACCACCGCGCTCCTGGCGCTAATCCTTCTGCCGGAGAAGCAACTCGCTCCGCCGCCACAGACAGTACATGGCCCACTAATTAGCTCTCGCGCGGGGCGCGATAGAAATCAGGGTTTGGCTGCCAAGCAATCCCGGGTGCCAACTCTATCCCTACTACTACTTCCCCGCCCAAAAGGGCTTATCATCACATCGCGCGAAAGGTCTGGTATCCAGGCTAGGGTAGCAGGCCTTGTGAATCTGTATCAGTCCTTAGCAACCAGGAAAATTTGCAACCTCCTTCAAATCATTGGGGGACGAATCAAGTTCAGAGACCAACCAAACATTGGGACAATGAAATGCCTGCTCTACTATGTAACAGCTTATGAGGAAGTAACAATTGAGTCATGAGAACCACTCAGACCTGAAGTACACATATATAACGTTTTAACTCTGAAAATAACATGTGATTATCATCAGTTATGCTCACATGTCAAAGTATGTTATGAAAAATGTTGTACTGGGGGTGGATCACATTACAAATTTCACAAAATTTCAATGCTCTCTAGTATACTGTAAATTACATTTAACACCACAATGAACTGAATCCCTTCCAAAAATAGCGCAGGCCAATTACAAATTACCTAAACTTGGCTTAAGACTGTTTTTTTCACAATTATCAATAGAATTATAATAGCCATTGCTTTTTACCTAACATAAATTGGCAGTTCATGAAAGACATACATGTACATTACATAATGTTACACTCTGTATGTAATTAAAGGGTGGAGTTGGAATTTCTGATTCTCAGTCCAGAAAACAAACACAATTGAAGTAAATTGGACATAACTGACTTAAGCATTTTAAACTACAAGGACATCTGATTTGTCCTCCAAAAACAAATGACCTTCTCTCGTACCTGTAAGAACCCCATGACAGTTTCACAACTATGACTTTCACTTTCCATTACTCCCATCAAAACTCCTGAGGGACTATCAAGTATTTCTAGGAATGCACATACTTCTATCCTCTTTCCTGAACACGAAAGGATTTTAGTTTAAACACTAAAACAGAGGAGATTTACCTTACACTTATTAAAATGCTTCCTCCTTTCAAATAGACGTCATATGTAAATAACCCTTTTTTTCCAAAACAATTGACGTGGCAAAGTCGACCTTTGGAGCGAGTGTTACTGTCGAGGTGTGATTTACTGCTTACTAAAACGGACCGTGCACAAATCAACACACGTGTTGTACGTTAGATTCTACCGAGAGTACATAACAACAACATAGTGTTTATAAATTGAAACAATATATACGTAAAGACAACATTACAGGTAATACGTTTCCCCCCAAGGCTAGGTAACATAATGTTAGGGTGTGGCGGGATCAAAAGGCTACATAGCAGCCGACCTCGGGTTGGGCAGTAAGGTGAGTACACCAACTACGTGGACTGAAATATCGCTTTAAAGTCAATACTGAGAGGCGATCAAATGCTATATTTTCCTCTCTTTAACCTGCCTGCTAACTGTGACTAAGAATTTAAGGTGCACATGCATGTCCGTGTCATAATTTAGCGTTACTATAATACTAACGTTACCCATACTTACTGAAGTAAATCCGATAGTCCAGGGTGTTGGGTGAACCTCTCTCGATGGTTTGGTAAGCCATGGTCCCAAGAAGCCGAGACGACAAGCAGAGAGCAGGGAACTTGAGGGATTTTGAAGGGACCAACAAGTTTAGCAGCACACGCGAGCCACAGCAAGGCAGCATGGACGCCACAGACCACGGCTAGGGGTGAAAGGTCGAGAGGGGAGATCCGTTTCACATCCGGGGGCCGCTCGCGTCGTCACGTAGGGAGATCCATTTCACATTCATAGGGGGGGCTGCATGCAACTTGTCCGTATCGGCGGAGGCAAGCTATTTTGCTCTACCGTAATTCGTAGGGAAAGCTTATCTATCGCCGTAATATCAATGACTCTTAGCGAGATGAACACATTTTTGCGTGATTGACTTCCTGAATTCAGCGTGATGCGTAGCCGGTCCGATATGCAGCACCTTATGCAGCACCTCAATAATTCATTAAGAATTTTTCTTTAACTCATAGAAATTCTGTCTAATAAAATGACATTTACTTCAGATTTAGAAAACCAACGAATCTTCTTATTCTAAAACCCGAACCGCACTGTGTTTTATCGCCTCCTTGGTTTTGCCCAAACTACTAGTAGCTGCCTCAGGGGTCACGTGACACCACACGATAGCGAATAGTACGTAGAGTAGCACTTCTTAGGCGAGCAGGTATGAATGGGAAATTTAACCTTATATTCACTTTCGGTGACTTTTATGATCCTCAGTTTGAAAAATGTGGTGACAGAGAAACTCATTTAAAAGGGTATGCCTAAACACGACCACCGCAAACGACCGCAAACCACCGCAAACGGGTCTAATATGTAGTGTACATGGGCAGGGACCGTATGTCACACACTAAATACATTGTATATGTTGAAAATATGTATAAATAATAATAAAATACTAAGCAAATCTTAAGTGTCAACCAGTTAAATCAAGTTATTCCGCTCATATCAAGATCGGAAGAATTTTTGGCCGGATCGTAATTGTATTTGAAGCTGAAAACACTCTGTGTACAAGTCTTTATAATGATACAATTACATTATACTATAATCTATTACCAACAATATCCACTTTTTATCGATAATTATCGCCTCGTTGTCTGTCAAGCTAGAGAAAAGGTACCAAAGAGTTCTCCACTAGTGAAGAACCCGAACACCGACGATCCAATATGGCGGCCAAAAATTCTTCCTATCTTGATATGAGCGGAATAACTTGATTAAACTGGTCAACACTAAATTTGCTTCATATTTTTTATTCATTATTGCATATACAATGTATTCAGTGCGTGACATAAGGTCCCTGCCCATGTACACTGCATATTAGACCCGTTTGCGGTGGTTTGCGGTGGTTTGCGGTGGTTTGCGGTGGTTTGTGGTGTTTAGGCATACCGCATTTAAAACACCTATTTACACCGGTACCGTTCGCTGTAAACGGTCGCGGAAACCACTGTTTGTTTACACCAAAAATAGTTACTCAAGCAACTGGATAAAATTTTGAAACAGTCAGAAATTTTATCCAGTTGCTTGAGTAACTATTTTTGGCGTTAGGTCAGTAGAAAGACATCGCCTATGCAAGTCTAATGAGTGGAAACAAAATACGCAAAAAGCGTTTTCGCGACAAGGTGATACTTTAATTTCTGGTTAAGACATACGCACAGCAATAGAATTTAATGGATGACATAAGGACGTGCATTGATTCCTCCCTAATTTCGAAAAACAAAAGTTCAGGAAACGTTGTTCCCCACCAGAGATAGTCAACCACGGAAAGGGCAATGTCTTGTTAGAAGCAAGGAGGTTATAGGCTATATAACCTCCTTGTTAGAAGGAATGGCATTCAAGGAATATTACTAGTTTGTATAAATCTGATTCTGATTTTGGCTTAGACTTTTCTGCTACATGTATTGGCAAGATAGCTTCTCAAGTTCTAAAATCGCTGACTATGAATCTATTTCCTCTTTGGCTAGTCGCATTGCGTACTGACATACATGTACGACTAGACTACGTGTATACATGTGCACGTACATGTGTTGCCGGCAGGCGTACATACGTCTGTGTTCCATTTCTACCATCGAGGTCACATAGCATAATTGTAAGTTCGTCTGGACATTTCCATAGATTCACACTCTAAATTCAATTGGCGTTTACTGCCTCCGGTTATGATTCAATCAATATGGAAAATGAAAACTACAAGTAATAATAATTATTTATGCTTCCAGCATGCTCAGACGAGCGTATCTTTGATATCATATATGTGACAACTACTATAATTATAAGTCAAATAATCAATTTGACAATAGCTTATGATCTACATGTTCAGCATTCTCAAACAGGTGCCCTATGACGACACTTCAACTTGACCTATATCTTAAATACTGCTGAATAAGGCCACAGCAAGTGAATGTTATGGATAACATCAGCGCGGGCATTGATTTTCGCCTAATTTTGAAATAAAAAACAATATATTTTTTACCCTTCGCCAATGGTCAACATACTGAAAATGGGACAGTATTTCGTAAACGCCTATCAGTTCTATCGCAAAAGATCGCAAAAACGTCATCGACACAAAAAGGCATTTGTACGGAAACCTTGTCTCTGCGTCCTTCCTCTACTCTTGATTTGCTATACAAAACCGGATCTATAATGACTTAATGTTGGCACCAGTGTTACTTAATCTTTTATTGAATACAAGAATAGAAGACTTCAATTTTTCTTCCATGCTTTGTGGTATTCAAGTTTTAAAATGTAGGCATCTTGTTTTTGTGGCCCACCTTGTTTTTTTTTTTCGCACACGCGCACTAAATTCCAGTCTGCAGAGGATGTCATCCATAAAATTTACATGCTGTGGCCTGAGTGGTTTTGTTTATATTTCTTTATCAATTGATTCATGAATAACTTAGATTTTTTTAAGTAGCTTTCTATTCAGCATTGCTTTTCAGAGAGGCCCATGAGTCATTTAACGCTAACATTATACATGTAGAACATGAAAGAAGTTATCATAAAACGTTACCTTACCTTAGCACCTTCGCTCCTCCCGTGCCTTTGAGACATATCGGACCGTCCTTTTCCACCTGTCGCGGTGTTGTGCGTCTACTCATATACACACCTTAACATAACATTGAATCTATATCACCATCTGAAATCGTTGCGCCTGCTCAATTCAGAAAGTCAACGTCTCGCGCCACTTCAGAATTCCCTTCATTCTTCATTGTCCAGAGCACGAATGCCGTCGTTGCTAATTTTGAAACATTCTGAGCCTTTTTTGAACGCGTCCGAAGTGTTGAATGTTTTTCAACGCGTCATATGAAGCCCTTTTTGCAATAATGAATTATTAGGCAAAAGTGAATCAGGACCTACCCATAAATTCCGATGCGGGCCAAATCCAAGCAGACAGCAGTTTTGATATGATTAGATCGTCCATGCACAGTAATCTTATCGGGTTTGAAAGCGGACTTCTTGGGCCCAAAACTACACATGTGCTTTTTTGTAGCATTTCGACCAAAAAATTGCAATCAGAGTCTTTTATAATTAGTGACATGCGTCTTCTGTGGTATCCGGGTCGTTGCGAGAACGTCCAGTGTCCATCAGCTCTCCTTCAGACAACACTGAATGTCCGTCTGTCTGACATTGAAGCTGTCCATCGGGCGACTTGCACAGGGCATGAGACGCACGAGCACTGTGCTAGCTTACATCGGCTTGTTGCGAAGCACTCTTGTACAGCTGGATTCCGATTGCGCGTGGAATCTCGTTTCCTTTGTGCATTCCATAAGGACTTTTCCCGTCATTTGTCGAATATTTTCCCGCTACGTCATCTTCATATATGGCTGCATCTGTGGTCCTGGTGTTCATCACAGGTTACTGCATATGTCTTGAGCTGTGGCCCTGGGTCTTCATCATGGGTCATTGCATATGGCTAAATCTGTGGTCCTGGGTCTTCATCATAGGTTAAGCTGTGGCCCTGGGTCTTCATCATGGGTCACTGCATGCGGCTGAAGCTGCGGTCCTGGGTCTTCATCATGGGTCACTGCATATGGCTGAAGCTGTGGCCCTGGGTCTTCATCATAGGTCACTGCATATGGCTTAAGCTGTGGCCCTGGGTCTTCATCATGGGTCACTGCATACGGCTGAAGCTGCGGTCCTGGGTCTTCATCATAGGTTACTGAATATGGCTTAAGCTGTGGCCCTGGGTCTTCATCATGGGTCACTGCATGCGGCTGAAGCTGCGGTCCTGGGTGTTCATCATAGGTTACGGCATATGGCTTAAGCTGTGGCCCTGGGTCTTCATCATGGGTCATTGCATATGGCTAAATCTGTGGTCCTGGGTCTTCATCATAGGTTAAGCTGTGGCCCTGGGTCTTCATCATGGGTCACTGCATGCGGCTGAAGCTGCGGTCCTGGGTCTTCATCATGGGTCACTGCATATGGCTGAAGCTGTGGCCCTGGGTCTTCATCATAGGTCACTGCATATGGCTTAAGCTGTGGCCCTGGGTCTTCATCGTGGGTCACTGCATATGGCTGAAGCTGTGGCCCTGGGTCTTCATCATAGGTCACTGCATATGGCTTAAGCTGTGGCCCTGGGTCTTCATCATGGGTCACTGCATACGGCTGAAGCTGCGGTCCTGGGTCTTCATCATAGGTTACTGAATATGGCTTAAGGTGTGGCCCTGGGTCTTCATCATGGGTCACTGCATGCGGCTGAAGCTGCGGTCCTGGGTGTTCATCATAGGTTACGGCATATGGCTTAAGCTGTGGCCCTGGGTCCTCATCATAGGTCACTGCATATGGTTGAATATTTGACTTTGAATCATCGTCATAGGCCACTGCATATGGTTTTATATTGTCAGATCCAGGGTCTTCACCATAGGCCACTGCATATGGCTGAATGCCGGTAGTGTTGTCTTCTGGGATCTTGTCTCGAGCAGGGTTGGATCGTCCGCCTGTGGCTGAATTTTCGTCCGATCCTTGTAGTTCATCCGGGGAAGCATAGGCCACAGCGTACGGCTCGATGTTAGCGGCCCCTGTTTCAATGGATGTAACTTCTGCATTTCTTCCCGTTGGTGCGCCGTGATGTGGCAAATCTGCGCCACGACGGAGTTTGAGGATGAAAATGACAGTCACTGTTACCAACATGAGGAGGAGGGGCACAACACCAGCGCTGACCATGGCAGTGACATAGGTGATGTTGACATCCTCGTTGATGAATGGATCTCCCAGAAGAGCAATGACACGGTCCATCTGTGTCGTATGCTCAGAGACTGGCATGACGTGCGGCATTTCTGTATAACCCTCAGTGAGGATGGTCTCGTTGTACGTGTGGGTGGAGAGGATTTGAAGACCTGTTGATGACATCCTCCTTGTAGTTGTCGCCAAAGATTTTTCGCTGAATGTTTTGGACTCGATCCCTTGTTGTGGCTTCTCCGTGTTGGTTTGGCAGAGATCTTTTCTCATGGCAGTTAGGTGAGTTCCAGAGAGCTTAGGAGGAGATGCACACAGCAGAGCGCCGGGTTCAGAAATGTGCGGCAGGTACGGTAGACTGCAGATGAACCATGTTAGACTTTTGTCACATCGCAGCTTGTTGTGTAGTATCTGAAGACCAAAGGGCTTGTTTCGACGCATACGCACGACATCGCTGTCGATCGTAGTGATGTGATTCATTTGCAGGTCTGCCTGCCACAAAGATCTAGGCTGCAGAAGTGCGGTAACTGGTACGGCAGTTAGGTGGTTTTGAGACAACCGCAAGTGTATCAGCAGGGGTAGGCCACGGAATGCTTGTCGGGATATGACGGAAATCGCGTTCTTCTCGAGGAGCAAAACAGTTAGTTTCTCAAGCCCGAGGAAAGTATCCGGTTCTAAGGGAAGATAAAGAAGGGTTCATGACTGATGAGAGATGTTGCTTCTTATGTAGGTGGTGTGAATCTTATACAATTAATGATACAGGGAAACTGACGTACAGTGGAAGTTTTGGATACTACTAGTATGAAGGAGAGTTGATTTGAAGCCATAAATATATGAAGCCAAAATTGGAGGCTGCATGGGGAGTGCTCAAACTTTGACTTCTTTCTTATGGTTATCCGGTTCCCTCCAGACCATACAGATACAGTAGATTCCGCTTAACTGCACACCCCATTTGCCAGCGTATATGTGCAATTATCCGGCTGGTGCAATTATGCGAAATTGCCCAGCTGGACCGGTAGTACACTGTATCATACAGGAGGTGAATAGTTTATAAACCTCGATGTGCTGCATGAACTTGTAAGTACGCATTTATATGTTAGAAAGCTTTCGTTATACAGGTACAGTGCGGTAAGACCGTAGATTCCACCTCTTGTTATCGCCACGTTTATGTATTAAAACAGTAAATTTCAAATTCTCAGGAAAGACATCTCAGGACACAGTGAGTGAAATCAGTATGTGAATATAGCGCTGCCGCGAACCCAAAACCGCCGACAACACCCAATGTCATCCTTTTAACGCGAAATCAAATCCCCGCGAATTTAAATACATTCACAGTAATAAGACAGTGTACAGGCAGAGACCAATCTTTTTGGAGTACAGCAGTCTGCCAAAACGCAATACCGCCTTTGGCAGGCGTGCGTCTCTTAATGGTGACGACACGCCCCGTGACCCGCCCAGGACCTCCAATACGATCGCTATCAATGTGATTGTCAATGGAGACCACCTTCCTTTGTAAGTGAAAACAATTTTAGACATATTGGCGGTATTGTGCCTATACGTAGGCACTTATCGGCTCATTTGTACCGCGTTTGCCGATTTTTAGCGCACCTTTTTAGCTAACTTGTCGAGGATTTTTGAAACATTTTGGTGCAGTTATCCGGAATTGGTGACAATGCGCCGTGCAGATATGCGGAGTCACTAACAATGCAGTGAATGGGAACCGGTTTGGGATTTTGGGATTCGGTGCAGTTAGATGGAATGTGCATTTATCCGAGGTGCAATTAAGTGGCTTCTACTGTACTTACCACGACGTCGACATTTCATTTTATGTTGAATACAAACAACAAATAAAAAAATGTAATATCAATAACTTTTGCCATGTCTTGATACCCCGTGTACAGAAACGAGCACTCAAAATCCTTTGCTATGATTTGTACTTTAAAATTCCCTTCTTGCTATAACATTACCCGTTAGCTATTAAGGAATCTTTGAAAAATCATTGTGGCCTAACCATGATTTGGCGAAGTTTACTCTAATAGTATTTGGCTAAAAGGCATTGATTTCATAATTACTGAGATGTACTAGGCATTTATAGTAGGTTATAAACACTGCAAAATGGAACGTCTTTCTGATCTTACCTAGGCTGGAGATGCGGTTGTCAACAAGGTAGAGGTTAATTAACAATGGTAGGCCTCGGAAAGTACCTGGCTGTATTGCGGAAACGTTCGACTTTCGGATACTCAAATGCTCAAGACGCACGATTCGAAGGTTCTGAAAAGATTGTTCACGGAGCGTCGATGAAGAGAGATGCTCGATTATGACTGATTTAGTGTCTCTTGTAAAGTCGGTTGGTATAGAGTCAAGACATATAGGAAATACATAGGTTCCTCCATGTCCAACCCAGCTACACGGAGAACTCTCGCCATTTGGATCGGGGCAGCGACAAGAAGACACCACTTTACTGAAACAGTTGTCTGGGCATTGGGCAGCTCCGAGTACGAAAAGTAGCCGACAGGAGACAAGAAGGAACAAAAACCGCGCCTTCCTTCGCTCCATCTCGATTTACACTATGCTTCTGTGAATTTCATCTTGCGTCTACATGTCATGATGAGATGCATGAAATTTGACTCCCTGTTTCATTTCCCATCGGGGATACATTGATGCATGTGATGTGATAAATAAGTCTGTTGACCTGTTCTATATAAATATATCTACTAATATCAACAAGACATGTGTTTTCGAACTTTGACACACTGTCTGATTTGTATGGTAATTTGCACTGGAATTGACGTATCTTGCGTGGGAGTGCACGTGCCTCCTCGTTACGTCTGTGAAACGGAGGTATTGTTATTTTCGGTGCCGTGACGTCTGTCTCTTTTTCTCTCTCTCTCTCTCTGTGTTTGTGGACAGCATAACTTGAGAAGCTGTAGATGGATCCTTATGATATTTTTATAGGTGTGTAGTGGTCGTCAAAACGAAGGTTAGGTTCAATAATTGGCCCACCAGCGGCTTTCTACGGTACTGCAGCCAAACCGGTTTTGATATTTCGAGTTCTGGACATGCTGTGGTCGTAGTTTTTGAGTGGCAGATAGCTCTTGTTGTTTGTGTTGGGAATGGATTTTAGATTTCATACAATTTGCCCTGTCTTAATACTATCAACCGGCCATTTTTCGCAATAGTAGTAGGAACGTAGATGTTTCTGGAGCAGTGCCTTCCTTTGAACCATCTTGTGGTAATCCAAACAGTGAACCTTATACTTGTGTTGCAATGGTGAATCTAACGAAGGACAATCTTCTGGTGAAAAAAATTTGGGAAATTTTGGGACTAGATACATGTACTTATTCTCCAAGCAGAGGCTTCGACCTAGAGGGGTAGTTTTGTCCGGGATTTTTTACGTAAAAAATCCCGGACAAAACTACCCCTCTCGATCGAAACCTCTGCTTGGAGAATAACATGTACTAGACTAAATACTAGGCCATCCATACGCTTGCTCTTTGCATACTTTTTCATCATCTGTGTTTTGTTTTATCCTAGAATTTTCAGCGAGGCTTTGGCAGCTTCGGCAAAAATATACAAAATTTTCCGTCACAACACAGTTGAATTTCGTATGATACATCCATGACATGGAACTGCAGAGGCAGTATTGTCAAATTCTTCCAAGGTGACTAACTGAAGAACGGAACAACGGATTTCCATCATATTTAGTGTGTAGGTAGCTTAGACAGAGATGTACATAATGAAGTGCAAAGTATGCAAATTGGAGCCTTATTTATATGATTCAATGAGGAAAATCTACGTTTGCAGTGTTTTCCATTATAGGACTTAAATACATGTAAGATGTGTAGTTTATTGAGGTTGGAACATTAAAAGATATCAATTATAATTAATGCAAAAGTGCCATAATTCTTCCAAGTGGTAAACAATTGGACTGTTAACATTGTGACCTGTGTAAGCCAGTTAAAGGTGTATATGGCCAGGCATAGATTATGTGGAAGTCATTTGCATAATCAAGATATTTCATGGAGATATGAGGTCTCGGAACTCTTGTTGTGTCCTGTTCATAGCTGTCGAAAAAATAGCATGCAGCTGACTTTCATGCTAGAGGTTAGAATACATTAGTCATTATCGTCATTCATCCACGATTAGATGCTGCTTTAGATATTACTTGGTCTCACGTTAACAACTATGGTCACGTCTATGACATGGACATATCGATTTAACAAGCAGGGGGTCTACATTCGTCGCACAATATTCTTGCACGATTTTCAGCGAGGCTGCGACAGGATCGAGCGTCGACAATGATTTACGACATTTTTTCCGTCAGAGAAAAAGACAGCTGAGTTTTGTAGGACGCATCCACAACTGTCCCAATCTACTATCGTCAACCTGTCATACGACGAGTGCGACATGCGCAGTAGTCGTATCCGAAGGGCTGTGCCACCAGTTGGGACACGAGTGCGCTGTTGACGGTCGGGGACCAGTGAGCAATGTTGCTTGATGTCAATGCATATTATTCACATACATGTTGACAGTACAGACTCAGCTATGCCGCATAAGACGTAATCAAGATAATGCAGCATGGGTGTAACCTCGTAAACCTGACACATTGACATCGAATGATTTGGATCCGTCAATGAATTGCCCCAAATCCCACCAATGCATCATATTACACATAAATGTGTCTTACATCAGATATATCTAATGTTGTTTGATAATGCAGTATGAGTGTAACCTTGTACTTGGTTAACAAAGTAAAGGTCGAAGGCTGTCATCTTTTCACACTGTCGATGGGACGGACTTCGATCTTTATCTTGCTAGCTATCCATACTGGTGAATGACCTTCGGTTACACCCATGCTGCATTATCATGGTTTCTTCTCTAGTACAATCGAGTCTGTTAACACATCGATCTGTGAATAATATGCATCGACATCACGCTGATGAAAGATCTATTTTCGTCCTTGTGCAACAATTGACAGAGTTGTTAAGGGAATATAAAGCGAATGGTGTCCACAAACGCCGTTAACCTACTCGTTACGTAAATGATATGATACATATACATGAATGTAGGTGGCGCTTCAAAGAGAGGACATGGTGTGACATGGGCTCCTCGCGCGGCGCCTAAAAATCAATCCTTTTTATCCCAAACAGTGTCTTAAAGGTAGTTCTAGATGTATATGAAATATCTGGGCTTATTTTGGGAAGTTTTCACTGGCTTTTAGCCTGTTTTTTTTTATGTTTCCACATTCTGCATGTCGGGACTACACACCCTATGAGAGCCTAATCTGCAGCACTACTCCCGGCCGCGTCCTGAAAAGTAGCTCAAACGAACGTCAAATTGCTAAATTTCCGTGTTTTCAGGAATTGCGATCTCGTGAAAGGCTCGCAAGGGGGTTTGGATTTTATAAGCTTATTTGACTTCATTTTCGAAAATTAGACTATTTAGGATTAAAAACGACAGCATCTAAGACAATTTACATACAAACCCATATGGGGTATTAGACCCTAAAGGGCAAGTTCCCTTCACAAGTCACCAATAGAAGTGGTCAAGTGTACATGTCCTTTAAATGGTCGCGTTCTGAAGGACTTTCGCATCCAAATTTCATTTACATCTGTGAAAAACAAGAAGACTTTGAACAAAAGCAACCTTTTTTCTGTAAATAATTTCCCTTTTTTCTTTTTGAAAACTGTATGTTGTACGCGCGGATCCGTCAATCAATCAAGTCAGTGCGAAAATATGCTATGTTTTGCAACTGCAGTCAACATGAAAAGTTGAAACGCATCATTTCAGAGAATTTGTACAGACAAAATTGTATGTACACCATAAACAAATTTTATGAACACGACTTTGCTTGGTACAACTAGGTATAAAACGTATTGGTGGATAAAAGGGGAGACGAGTGTCGGATTAGCACTAGCGGGCAACCCAACGACCAGGGAGATTCGATCCCTGGCCGCGTGGAAGGGTATGAGTTTATATGCTTTAGTCTCATATAAAGATCCCACTAGGCCGTGGCTCGCCGGGTGTACTTTGGCACGCAATCAGCTTATGTAGCGCAACCTACAGTGACGTCAGACTACGTCATCAATCGATCTGTGAACCCAAGTAACCGTTTGTTTATCAAAGCATCATATCAGCACTACGAATACTGGAATGACTATTGTAATAGTATGTCCCGGTGAAAAAGGTTCTGCGTTGGTAGTCATCATGCAGAATAAACAAAACAGTTATGGACATTAACAACATAGTCCATACGACGAATGGTTGCCTTTACCCGGAACTGCAGTACCGTGGATAGTCGCTATCTTAGGCGCAGAAGGAAAACGAGCACCATACGTTTGCTTATCAGCGCTAAACGTCGCAGTGAAAATCTGTGGTACTACAGCTAGGAAATGGCAAGATATAGTTGTTATCTACGCGTGCCTTTAAATTGTTCAGTACTGCATGTAGATGACATTAAACATGTTAAAGTCGTTTCAGTCAGATTTAGTCATACATGTAGTATAAAGCATTGACAAACCTCTCAAATTGCCAACGTGATCACGTTTTGATACAGATTTACTCTTAGTATTGCCGTTAAAACCATACACATGCCCTTCTCGCATATTCTTCGATTAAGAGGTACTAAACCATCTCTTTTAACCATTACGAGTTTTGGAGAGTCAAATACGACAAATTGATGGGGATAAAAACAAGGCGAGTGTCGGGTTAGCTAAATCCAGTGGGAAACCCACCTAGGTTTCGAACCCGGGGCGAAGGGTGTAAGTTGCATGCTTTAGGCTCACACAACAACCCCACTGAGCCACGGCTCGCCAGGTGAACAAAGGCACGCAACAAGTTTATAGAGCTGGTCTGTCAGGTGACGTCAGGCTACGTATCAGTTACGTCCTACAAAAGAAATAGGGCATATGGGTCACGTGATCAACAGGTCGGCACCTCAACTCTTTCTACGACAATACTCGAGTTACGTGAAGACAAATGAAAAGCAGTTTGTACCATCGTCTGTGGTGGTATCTTTTAATATTTTTGGGTCGTCGGCACAAGTTTCCAATGGAAGAAGACAAGGATAGTACAGGCATAAGAAAATATGGGCTACTAATTGAAATCTACACTTTTTAAAAGGTCATTGTATTGAATACGATCCTCCCTTGCTTTCGGCCAGCTATAATGTGAGCTCCAGAAATAGTTTTTTGGTTGAAGTGTGTAATGGTAGAGGTAATCTTGTTTCTGGGAGCGGCAGATGTTCGTGATGGTGTAATCTTCAGATCTTCAGAAGTGATGTGTAAGTGTAAGCTTCAGAAAACATGTCAAACAGACCATACATGTATTAAATAAAACACGGCCACACCGAGTATGAACAATAATTTATTTACCACTGTCTGTGGTATAATAGAATACTTAAATATTGAATCCTATACTTAAGTTGTCTCCATCGCCAGGTTGAAACTCTTGACGTGAGGCTAATTCAGTACGACTTTCTACTATAAACGTACTTGACTAATCAAAGGACGGTTTGACAGGTGCATAATTGTAGCTGACTGTTCAGTAACGCCATCTAGCGGATACAGAATATGTGTGCAAATGCATTTCTTTAGTGCAGCTGCAGACGGCTACATCAATCATAATAGAGCTTCCCAGACGACCGTAATGTCAAGTTATCTCTTGGTAAAACACGCACGTCTTTTACATGGCCATCCGACAACGTCACCTCGCGGTTGTAGAATGTTCATGCCGCTGTCTTTCTGCATGGGTCCAATAATCGTTTTGTCCATCATAGATGAGCTATGATTCCCAACTGACCGCAATGTCAAGTTCTACACGTTCAGCTGTCCATCTAACGACGTCACCTGGAAGTCACTGAGGTTTCCTCCTTTAACATCAGTATTAATTTCTTTCCTTGTTTGTAACATCGGGCTCATCAGACATGTTGTGTGATACGTCTGTCTGTCTCTACTATTCCGTTTCATAGCATCACTTCGGATGGCAGATGGGTACCTGCAGCTGACCGCACAATGACGCCACCTTGCGATTTTACATATTACCGCATGTGGATTGCAGGCGCATGTCAAACGCTGTAATGATGACTTCGACCTGTCGTTCTCATTCAGTTCATGGAAGCACACCCTTCCTTTTACAGCCGGCACGCCTCTCTTGTTTCCTTCCTCCAACAGTCCATGATCTATTCCTGAGTAAAACAAAAGAGGACATGAAATATCATTGTTGATTGATTGCTTGACAGACAGTTTACGAAGGAAAATTAAGTGATTAGCGAGGGACAAACCAACGATTTGCTTTCGAGTAATTTTGATAACAAATGAGTTGATTAGAGTCCCGTTGTTGCCAGTGCCTACCCTACGTGTGCCCCAGGAAATCCTGGTAAGCCCAGCTGGTTCAACAGTCTCCCATCCCCACAACAGCTGCCGCTCTCCGAGTCAATGACTCGGGCTGGGAGTAAACATGTTTGTTTCGGTGGCAGAGCAGCAGAAACTTGTACCCTTGCCGTGGCTGGAATCTTTTAAGGCAATGATATACTAGTCTAGAAGTGTGTCGTTCTAGGTCATAAACAAGTCGGGCAAAGTAGACTGCTAACTAAGGGAGTATGATACACGTAAACAGCAGAAATCTGTGCGTTTTAGAAATTAGAATCTAAAAAAGTTTTAGAAATAGGCAAAATAAAGTAACTAAAGGAGGTAGACAAACGTAAACAAAACTGATTTGTATACAAGACAAGAATCACTGCATACAGAAATATACCAAACTAGAAGTATACTATTCTTAGCCATTTACAAGCTATAAGCATTCACAAAGCAAAGCTAAGGGATGTTCAACAGCAAAAAAGACTGACCAAAGGAGGAAAATACACATGTACAGTACATGTAAACGACATTCAATGATTCATGCAACGTTACAGTCCTGCATGTAACTTCCATGTAAATGTATAGAATTCACAGATGAACACTGTGAGACATTTCGGCAACTCCCCAACTCCTACCCCGCACCGTTTGCAGTCAGTAAGCCGTGAAACATGTGGCAGTTTTCGAGCCGCCGGTGTATGAATGACGCATGTCACGTCCTACGTGAATAAACAACTCCGGGAACAGGTGGTCCTGGGATAATGGCGGGCGGATTAAGCCGGGGGAGGGTCTCAGAGATTCATCTCCAAACGAAAGTACCCTCATTTAGTAGGGAGAGATTTTCTTTCGTTCATTTTTTCACGAAACTTACATAGATAGAATTGAAGGAAAGAGTGATACTGAAACGTAAACATACCTATCTACACTGTATCTATTCTGTGTTTCATACTTTTGACTTCGTTTGTATGTGTTTCCTAATTTAAGGATTTTGACTGTGAAAACATGAACATTCACTTTGAATTTCATCACATCAAGACGTTTTGCACTCGATCGTTCGTATGGTACCATTACCCTAACATACCAAAGCGCTTGAAAATATTTAGCTACTTTGTCTTTGCACTACTAGTAACGTTGCATAGCTGAGTAACAACGCAATCATTAAGTGACTGGGCATTCCAAGATGGGGACTTTTATTTCCTTCAGCTGTTATATTTTCTCTAATTCGAATTCTAATCCTGTATATTTTCTCCGTATCCCCTCTTTCATGATCGTTCATTTCCTCAGTTTTGTTACCCTGGTATCCAAACCTATTATAGCTCCCGAGTTTCCTCTCCGCAAATTATACGATCGAGGCTACCATATCAACACACCAGGCAGAAGCCCAGGGAAACATCTGTGCACTCAGTCGGTGACAGGAAACATCCTGACTTGCAAAACGAAGTCGGGGATCGGGGAATTTTTGACGAGCCTGAGGCGAACCTTTGACTTCCCCCGTGACCCAACGGTTGGGTAGTCTAGAGGCCTGGTACCGCACTTGTTATCATAGAGGCGGCTTGGTTTATGGACCTATGCCATCGTGGAGAGTTGTTAGAGACACTAAGAAAATTATCATCATTACATCGTCATTGTCAAAATTGAACCATGTTTATCTTCAGACTTATCCTGATTTTTTTTCTGTCACATCGGCCACATGGCAAGGTAAGTCTATGGTGTCTAATGTGGAAATGCTGCCCCTAATTTCTTTCTACCTTGCCTTCATGTCCAAACGAATACAAGATAGCTATGAAAGATGAAAGTTTGCAGTGGTGCTGAAGACTCAATACAGCACTCCCACCAGGACCCGCGCACTCCACGGCTGTTACTCCTTCTTACAAGTTCCTACAAGTCTGTACTAATTTACTGTACTACTCAGGAGGAAGCTGTGCCCACCCAGTCTTATTGAAACTGCACACTGGAGGTTATCTCACCACCACCTCCGGCAACATGTCAACACCAAGTGTGTGGCACTTCCTCACTGATACATACTAGTACCTACCAGCCCCTATAGCGACTGGTTGGGAAGGGGTGGGGGTATTTAGTTGGGCGGTGCATGCAATTTTACCTCATTCATGAGTTCATTGCAGATTATGGCATTTCCCTCCTTTAAAATTTTCTAACAATGGTTCCACTTTCCCTTTGACTCATTAAATGCACACGTGCAGAAAAGTAGTGTGATGCATACTTTAGTATTCCGTCTTGAACTCTATAAGCTCCTTAATTAAATACAAGACAGAGCTATAATGTCAATATATTGCTTCGACCGTATCAAGAAACCATACGGTGCGATGTCCCTACCTTGCTGTCTTCTTGAGCAGTTTCTTGAATAAATACTACTGATATTGAGTAACGAACGTCCAACCACATGTCCCCTCATGGTTAACCCTGACATGTGCCCCCAGAGACCTTACCCAAGGCCACCGACCCCACAGAACGCCGCCCTGGTTTCACCCATCGCAACAGATGAGCCTTTCAAGCAGTCGACAGAGATTAGGAGGTCATGAGGAGAAATTCTTCAGCACGGTACAGTAAATACCGAGTCGGCGGGGCAGGCGCCAGTGTTGTGGGGTGTTGATGCGCTAGTGCGATGACAGATGATCCACACTTTAATATACATGGCAGAAAAGTAACTCTTATTGGTAAAGGGCAATGCTCTTCATTGTGAATTTCCTGTAACAAAACGTACTTCAAAATGTAGTACTTACTCTCCAAAAATGGATGAGGTCATGGATACAAAATTCAACCTTTCGTCATCACTACTCTAAAGACAATGCCGACTTAGAGTGAGTGAGAATGAGTGAATGAGTGTGAGTGAGTGAGTGAGTGAGTGAGAGTGAGCGAATGAGTGAGGTGAGTGTGAATGAGTGAGGTGAGTGAGTGACTGAGAGTGAGTTTAAATCGAGCGATTTAATATGTACTTAATGTTATCTATTTGTCGTAGGAAAATATGATATTGAAGTGTGATGAACTCTATGTGAGGTTATATGAGGACAGACCCCATGTGATGTCCACGTGTGACCGACGGCCCAACAGCCACAGACATGACAGACGAGAAATAGATGCTTCACACGCTGATGCCACAACAAGTACGTCCAAACTGTCCACATGCTTTGAGTGCATCTGAAGGGACACACATTGTCGGTGTAAAGCCACGGGGGTAAGGGGTGGCTGCAGGCGAGAGCAATTTTTGCTTCATAATTGTCTAAATTTTGTCTCATCGCACACTTGGAACAAGGCATACCTATGTGTGTATTCATCTGAAGAAATTTAGAAATTACAAATTTTATAGAGAACTGTACGAAAGCAAATGGAAAAAAAGTAACGTTACTTGTCAGATGCTACAAAAAAGCTGGAGGACATTTTGAGAATCACTTGAAAGTTATTGACCTATAAAGGTATTTCGGTGTATTTGGATGCCCATAGACTATTTCCAGACACATGTTCGCCTGGTGCTGCGATATTTGTGTTTATTAATTGTCCCCTTGTGAGTTATCGGTGATTGTTTCCAGGCCTAGGGCCTACTACAGGCCAATTCTCCGTCAATTGGGCCATCATGCCGCGATGGAAATTCTACAAGTACAACAGGCGCTACAAGCCCCCTGCGTTATACTCTGAGAACGATAGATATTATGGAGATATTATAGAGATCAGGGGTCTGGCATCCAGGCTAGTGACTACAGGAATGTGGGTCTTGATGTTCAACTCTCATGACTGTATGTGCTTGAATACTTGGAAAACGATCACAGTACGAAAGTGCTTCTACGGCAAATTATGCACAATAAATACAATAGTCAATAGCCTGAGTGACATCCTGGTTTAGTTACAGGCTATCCCGTCACCAACAAAAGTTGGTTGGTAAAGGGACAGCCTGTACCTAACTTAATTGGATGACGCTCAGGCTAATGCACAGTTCCTCAATCAACAAGTGACTGCGTGTTTTAATAAATCTGGAAGAATAATGAAAATAATGAAATGAGAGATATACAATAATAGACTTTCCCGGTGGGGGAGCATGGCGGTGCTCTACTCCCCTGAGTGGTCTGTGTGTATAGACGTGGTGTTTGTGCGTCTGGGCGTGAATTTTTGGTGAAGAAAGAGTTTTTTTTCGTTACAACCGTCAACGTATTCCGCCAAGTATTGAAAGCTAGAGAGTGAAAAAAAACTGGTTTAGAATCAATATTTTTAAAGATTTTCCCCCCAGTTTTCCCCCTTTAAGTCGTCATAAAACCTTACTTTTCTCCTAGATCTTGAGCGCCCTTCCATCTGTAGTGTCCTGGTGCACTGGTCCACACACTGGGCGAACTCCAGGCTGGCCCTGTGTCTGCTGTAGTCCTGGCCGTTCAGACAGGCCAAGGCTGTGATATAACTACAGGCCACACGTAAGATCGCTAGCTTGGAGAGTTTCTGGTTGTAGGAGTAGGAAGGGACCGCTCGCCGTAGACTTTCGAACGCCGCACTGATGGTATGCACCCGGCTACGTTCTCTGGCGTTTGCTACGATTCTCTTGTCCCTGGTGAGAGTTTTGTAAGGCCTGCCTCTCTGTCTGGACGAGGGGGAAGTCGGCATAGACCAGGGCACGGGAGAGGGAGGATACGCGTCCGCCGAAGAGAAGGAGAACCTCTCGGTAGGCCCCTCCAGTCGAGACACCAGCGCGAAGTGTTGATCTGTTCTGTCAGCTGTTGCGTGCTCGCCTTGAAGCGTGGCGCTGTCGACAGGCGCGACTTGCAGACGGGCATCTTCCTCCGAGTCGGATTCCTTCGGTCGCTTGGTCAGCTTCCGGGGTTCCCGAGCCTTTCTCTTGTTTCTCCGAGGTGGTCTGGCTTCTCTTTCGGGCTCAGGCGCCTCCCCGACCCGGGATACGTTCCCGTCGGGTTCGGCAGGCAGCTCGCAGGTGTAGCTCGGGCTTGCCATCCCGCCCGCTATGTGCGAATGAGGGCTGGTCGTCAGCGAGCCTTCGCTGGCGAGGACCTCCCAACTCCAGATGTGAATGTTCAAGAATTTATATTTAAATTACTAATCGTACCCAGATGGCTATCTACAAAAGCTGCCGCCGGCTGGCACAGAACCGACAGCTTGGGTCAGTTGCCATGTCAGAAATTCCAACTTCCATCTCACAACAGTGGCAGACCTGGTGGACTGGGATGATTGGAGTACCTGAACAGCACCGGGACCAGGTGGGAGGGATAAGGTTACAGCCACCGCCGTCCCTTGTGTTCCCGTTCTGCCTTCTGACAGAAAATCCCGGCACTTACTCGCTGTGCAGTCATCCATTTATGATAAAAAGCCAACCTGCCAGTTTACCAAGGGAGACTATTAGCAACCAGGGCACCACCTGTGCACAGAGTTAACAATGGGGATGTGTTCCGCGGGACTGCCGCAAAACAGTAGGGGTGGGACGATCGCGACAGGTGCATCTCCTCGTAAAACCGGGCACGCCCAAATGGCTCCTTCACTCAACGGAAAAGTTTTGCTTCAACTGAAGATGTTTGATGAAAATCTGAGGGGTTCCTGGGGATTTCTGTCGGGAAGGGAAAGTGTGCGTGTTCGGAGAAAGTCCCTGGCCTCCCCGCCAGATGTGCTCCGGCCCGGCCCGCCGCAGCAGTGTTTATTGTAACCCGAGTCAGACCGCTATTTAGCCTCGCACACTCTGGGCCGAATTCCAGATGCAGAACCCCCCAGACAAGTATGAGGGACTGTGCACGGGGGTTAGTAGTCAACAGGAAGCCAGCACAGGTTGATAGAGGGGTTATCGAATCATACATGATGATGATACGTTCAATGATAAGGGAATAGCGAAGGTCTCGAAAATTGTATGTTAACTGCAGGGGAAATGAAGATGTACTAAATAAACGGAAAATAAGATACGGTGTTCAACCAAAATTGAAGAACAAAGAAATATGCAAGTCACAAGAATGCCACATCCACGGACAATTGTATTGACTGCCAAACAGTGTACTACAAGAAGTATTTATGTGTTTAAGTTCGAGGCACGCCCACCTATATCGGCCTACACAAATAAAAAAAATGACCTCTCTAATAATCACTAAAATGGTCGTAAGTGTCGAGATTTGATTTAATCAATGTTATCTAGAACAACTGCGCATCAAGATATTGGTTTTAATCGAAAATAATATTATTTTCAGAACACAAATGTACCTTTTACAACAGCATTGTTGTGACACAATGTCAATGAGCCAAATTTAAATGTGCACATTTAAAAACAGATACGACAAAAAGTAATGTTTCCTGACTGATCTATTCAACCTTGCGTTTTGAATTGAACCCATTAACATTTTTATGGGACCATATCTCATTGCTCAATTTCGTGAATAACATATTGTCTAGCTGTTTGTTAGCGTAATTGTTCAGCTATTATGCAATTAAGAACGGAGAATTTCTGAAAAAATTCAGTGGTTTCGCTTTACTGTCTTCTCGTTGTTATTTTTGTGACTAGTGGGTTTTACGTTCGACGAAAGTTCCTCCCAATCCTGTGCCACATGGCACCCCTCCCTACACAGCTGTGTCAACAGTTTGTTCAACGTTCAAACAGGAAAGTGCTTCCACCACCAAGACGGGTTATTCTCGCACAAATAAGGTACGGAGCCGGGCACACAAAGGTGCAAGGCGCACTTGAGGTGTTAAGAGACAGCTGTGCATCATGTTTTTCTGGGCAAAAATCAGTTTTCTGGTCTGCGATTTTACTTACTGTCAAAGGTGAAACAACAGTAACATCAGAACGAAGGGGAAAACCGTGCAGAGGTGCTGTAAATAGCGGTATGTCTGAAACAATGAAAATGAAACAAAGTCGATTTCAAATTCTGTGTAGTTGATTAAATTTGTAACATTTGTTTGATATCATGTCCGTGTGTATGCACCGATAAGGAAAGAAATACACTTTCATGTAGTTATTACCTGTGTCGGTTTTCAGGACGTCAAAACTTTGAATTCACTCACTTTGTAAACGGTTGAAGCAACCCGTGTCTTCCTAAACCAGAGTAGACGACGATACCATATATTCCATGTTATTTGCCGTACATTGTACCTGATGCAATTGTTGTACAATAAACTTGACTTGACTTGACTATGTAATGGCCATTGTGATTCAGGAGCAGCAAAATGATGAAGGAAAAACGTCTCGGAGCTATTAAGCGAAAAAAAAAATCAAAGAAAAGCTTGTCGCAAAATCAGGTTTCTTCAGTTATTTGAATTTCAACTGCTAGTATCATCGTCTTGAAAGTGACGGATAGTGTGAGGATCCGCGATTCCTACGGTCCAAGTATGCTTTATTCAACAGCGACATCAAGCGGCGAAGGAAAAAACTGCAGCAAGCGTAGTACAGCGCATAACGAATGACTACAATGAAAGGCCACTTGTTACATCTGTCAGGCATCACAGATACAAGAGAAGTAGAAAAGGAACGAGAACCAAACATCCTGACATTGCTGAAGCTAACCACACAAGATGCCGCACCAAATCAAGCTGCTAGGGGCCACAATCAAATTAAACTTTTCAGTTTTTTTCTTTTTGGCAAGTCTTTTTGGCAAGTCCTTCCAATAAGGTTAAAACCTCCATGGTCCTTCCCACACAACAAAAATAAAAATTCACCAACAATTTCTTGATTTACTCACTCGGTCACACACTCACTCACTCACTCACTCACCCAAAATAAAAATTCACCAACAACTTCTTGATTTACTCACTCACTCACTCACTCACTCACTCACTCACTCACTCACTCACTCACTCACTCACTCACACAAAATAAAGATTCACCCACAACTTCTTGATTAACTCACTCACTCAGACAGCAAAACACACAAAGCATAAAAAGATGTTTTTTATCAATGAAATTCAATGTGCGCTCTGTCCCAGCAAGGCTTCACTCACTCACTCATTCACTTTCTCTCTCTCTCTCACACACACACACACTGACAGACCGAAAACAAACATAATTCACCCCTCCGATGAAGAACATGACACAAGACTCTTCAGCATCAAAGTGCTTTATTTGCAACAGGCTTATTCGCCAAACAAAACAGCATAAACCAAGCTCCTCTCTGTACATTACGTAGGTCATCAACAAGTCTCACTTTGAAATAACTCTTCATTTACTTTGAAATGACTTTTCATTCAACCCTTTGGAAGCATACTCTCTCACACACCAATATGATATTTACTACAACTAGCAACATTAATATTTCATTACCTCTTTCTGCATCTATTGAAACACCACATAATTTTCACTGTACATAATGTTCTTTCTGGTTTGCCTTCTCAGCATATTTTGTCATCTCGCACTCAATCCTTGACTACGTCCCCATGAAGATTACATCACAGCTAACCTCAATAAATTCAAGTTGTTCTAATTAGTTGTGTTATTTATCTATAATGATACAGTTCATTCTTTATAGCCACAGTTTTCAATAAATGCTACTTAATCACCAACTGGCCGCATTTCGCAAAGCATAGTCAGTAATTGTTCCAACTTTCAATGATGGATGTCATTAGATATGTTTGCCTATCATTTTACAGGTTAACACATACAAATGAACACTACTTTGTTGATACATTTACCAGGTCAAATCTAACAAGTTTGGCTAAAGTCTCCATTCAGTTGGAACTATTGAAGAAGCTACAACATGAAATCTATGTGTAACTACAACTGTAGTCACTAATGCTGATTCTAGTCTGAACAACTTCACAGAAAGAAGACAAGTTCTATAAAGATTTTTAGCAGAGCCATCACTGCATATACTAGTCAAGGAATTTAAGTCAATTCTGACGTTATAGCATCCACTGTTACACAAATAAAGTTCCCATTTCAAATATCGGCATGGCATATATCAATCTGACGACTTACTAAATATGTCACTCCATTGTTACATGATAGTCGTAATGTTCTAACCTTTGTACCTGTTTGTGTACATTATCTTTTAGTCACAGGGTTTAAATCAGATCAAAAGTAAAACATACAATCAATGTTTAAATGTTTACTTCCTCCACATATTTAGCTTACGTCTTCAGCAATATTGCCTTTTTTTCATCTCTAAGCAAAAGAAATACACACTGGTAGAGATTATCCAAACAAGACATTACAATGTCTCCACAACGGCTTTCTTTAACCAAAGGTATTCTACAAAGGCTTTAAACTTTTATGTTTCCATGTGGTATTGTCTTTATACATTGACATTTCTGTAGTCCCTTGTATTTTGCTACAATTACTAATTACTCAGTTTCCAGGTTCCCATAACAATTGACTTAGTAAAACCATACTCAATAGTTAGAGTGTTTTACTGCTTTGTGTTAAGAGGTTTCCGTAGTGCATATATGTGACAGTTCTAAAGTCACTGTCAAAGTTGTATTTACTAATGTAGCCTGTCAAATAACTTGTAGTACGGTAGTTGTTAGCATGTATACATTACTTATTACAGTGTGGCGCAGTGCAAGGCAGTTGTTGAGTTGGTTTTATATTCTGCCAATCATCTAAATATACAATTCACTACATGTATACAGGGCTTTTTTATTGAGCTAAACAAGCTTCATTGCATCAGCCATGCATCTACATTTGTATTTCGATGACTCAGTGTGACAATTTCAGTTTTGCGATGTACCCAGATACAAGCAACACTTTTCAAGGCTCCTTCAGCACTAAGTGGGTTGAGAATGCCAGCTAGCTTCTGGAACACATCACTCATATTTTACATCTGTGAATATTGACACATTTTTCTAAGCAAATAACAAAAAGTCAGTACATGTTGTCCTGAACTACCAACTTCCATGGCAAAAACTGTGAAGAAAAAAGAGTTGACACTTCAAAACTTAAAAAGAAAATACAGATAACAAATCTCTTTTGACATTCATGTCCCTCTGATAGCTTGTTTTGCTAAGAAAAATCAGTACTGGGATAAACTTTCTTGAGGGAAAATCAACTCCAATTTGTAAATAAAGGATTTAAACTTGGAATGAAATTTCAAATGCAGAAGAGTCAAATGTATTTTTGACTTAAAGAAAGCTGCACAGTTTTTTTGCTTCCAGTATAACACCATGCAATACATTATACATAATGTTCCCATATCTTTACACGTATCTTATTGAATACACTTTGTCAATCAACAATCTACTACAATTACAATTTATTGTACTTCATAGGCTTCACAATCGATACACCTCTTTTCATAAATTTCCGGTCAAAATTGATAGAAAATAACAGAGATGATCAAAGTAAATCAAAGTTGTGGATACAAGGATTTCCAAAGGTTCAGGGTTGCAAACAAGGGTCTAAATTCAGTAAACCTTGTCATCAAAAGATAAAGTAGAATGAAAATTCAGTGTATAGTGGTACTCATCTGACCAGAAAAGTAATTTTCAGAAGAAACTTGAAGATGATTGGCACCCAAAATTTGGGAGAGATATACTAATTTAACACCAAATCAACCCTCTTAGAACCATGGGAACATTCCTAGATACACACTTTATAAGGTGATCAGCACACATTGTCAAGTATTTAACTCCAAACATCAAGCCAAAGATCTTTTGTAAGTCATAACAGCTTTTAACAAAGGCGACAATATTCTACCAGAATGTGAAAGCAACAAATGAAAAATCTAGAAATGATAACAAAAAGATAGAACTTTGTGGCTTCTTAGTGGAAAGTTATAAAGAAAACAGCAGCAGTGGCCTCAGTCCAACTCAGCACCAAGTCACTATATAAACTTTAAATCAATACCACATAGGAATAGCTCTCACATTTCTTTCCGATAGCATTTACAAAGGATAGTCAGCAAAGAAAATAATAACTCTTCTCTCCAATCAACTGGCTACAAATTTACGCTATCTCTGATATTGAACACGATGTGTCCCTCTGTATAACCCATTCAACTTCTCTAATTGAATCTAACTTAACATTTACATACCCAAAGCATTGTCAAGGGTATCCTATAGACACCACAGTGAAGCACTGATAGCAACGTCACATTCGGTTTTCATTTTCATTGCGGAAGGCAACAGTTATACATCGCTATGCTGAACATTAATTTACATTTGTACAAACCACAGTGGCCAGTTGTAGTGCATATGGCTGGAGCGAGCCACTATGTAGAGGGGGAGGCAGGCTTGGCGAATCCCTTGTCAGGGCTACTAATGGAAGAGGGCCTGCTGGCTGGCCGCTGGAAAACAGGCAAAATCACATTAAGTCCTTGACTTGAGGATCTCAGCTTCTAAATCTTTATATGAGCGTTTAAGGATGGCTTCTACATATGCATGGTTACAAAGAATACATAGATGGTATTTATACATGCCTGTGGTTTGGTTTGTCTTCAAGTCAATCAAGCTTTCAGTCTAAAACACGATGAATAAAACTCAACACATTAATGATAGAAAAAACAGAAATTATACAACTAAATTTGAAAAATAGATAGAAAACTTGAGCATGCACTAGTTAATACATGTACATAGATCTTCTGCAATCAGGGAGAGCACTTCAGATTGCACCATCAAAGGCTGAGAAAAAATATTGTGTAGTGCTTACAAGGTCCCTTAACTTCTCATCAGTTCAAGTTGAATTTAAACCGTTCTGATAGCAACTAATACCATAACCGTTTGAATGTAACTAACATGACTGATACTTTCTGGGCTCTACATTCTCTCTATACACATGACCTACGACCTTTAGCAGAAAGGGAACAGACAGACTTACCAGAGGTGGTGACATGCTGGTGAAGTGCATGCTGGGAGTAGACTGGAAACTACAGCTGGAGGAAGAGCAGCGGCTGAGTGGCGAGGGAGGGCCAAACGGAGAGTGGCTGAAAGTCGCACCTAAGGGGGCCAAGGTTAAAAAATATCATCAACAATCCCAGTAATCAAAGTATTGTCAACTGCCTGGACTAATAAGGGCAATATGTTGTGATGATGTTGCCGCATACTGACTGGTAGACTGAAACCTGCTCGATCTAATTTCACACCCTTGAATCTTGGCTGTCGCTGCATGTGCTGTGACATAGTTCATGTATGATTTACATACAGTTCTACATGCACCTATTGCTGGGATCCCAAAATTGAGCAGACTCTGCTATTTCAAATAACTCTAATACAGTAACTACACATATTTTTCATGCACAAGTTGGGGTTCAATGCTGCAGTCCTTGTGCATGTCATATCATGTGACATGGACATACATGTCTGTAATGTCTTCAGATGACTACATTTGTATGTTTACAAAAACTCCATATAGTATTACATGTAGCTGCGCAAGATGCTTAGTTTGTCCAGAGTAGAACAAGCAAGTTGTAAAAAGACATGAAAAATGTACAACAGTTTGTGATCTGTGGACAGTTTCTCTAATTTTTCATTGACAAAATGATTAGATAAATCACAATTTTTTTCAGGAAACATTAAAGTAACATTGAAAGTAAACAAAAATTCCTTTATTCTTGTTTACACAACAAATATTACCTCTGAACATAACTTAAACTGACTACAAAAGGAATAGTTTATGTTGCCACAATTTTTGGGTTAAAAAGTCATAAAATTTTTGAAAATTAGACAAAAAAGATAACCAGGGATCTTTTTCCTGTGATTTTACCAGTAGCAAGATAGCAGTGTTTCCATTGATCAAATCAACATATCTAAGATATGCTTGGCTTCGACAGCATGAATTTTGTTGAAGAAAAACGTCTTGTTTGGAACAAAAGTGTCCACATATCACAAGTGTGAAGACAAACGTGAGAGGTTTCCTACTTTGTCCTTCATTCCCACCTGGTGACATGGAGCGACTAGAGGAGGGGGAGTAGGGGATGGGGCTGGATACTGTACGTGGTCGGATCCCTCCATGGGACGCCATCTCATTGAAGGCCCTGAAAACATAGAAAAGATTTACAACATGGAGTGACTAGAAATGGGAGAGTAGGGGGTGGGGCTGGATACTGTACGTGGTTGGATCCCTTCATGGGACGCCATCTCATTAAAGGCCCTGAAAATACACCAAAAATATAAGTTACAACATGGAGCAACTAGAAATGGGAGAGTAGGGGGTGGGGCTGGACACCGCATGTGGTCGGATCCCATCCATGGGACGCCATCTCATTAAATCTAAAGGCCCTGAAAACACACAAAATCCATGGATAGTTTTCTGTGGTTGGTAAATAATTGAAGGATAAAGTTCTTAGTAACATCTGACAGCCTTGTTTTGGGATGATTTTCTGTCAGAAAAATAAGCAGACAGAAAAGATTGTGATTTAGCATGTACCCTTCCAAATATCTGCTTCCTCACATGTACTTAATCTTACATTTCCTTACACCCAGACTTACCCTCTTCAAAAACAAAGAAAGAACCCAATGTTACTGAAACATAAGCTCCTACATGTGAAGGTACATGTAAGAAGAACCAAACATAGTGACTATGTTTGGTTGCAAATTGTTATAATTCTTTATCATGAATGGGTTCTAACTAAGCATATTTTCGTAATTTGCATGAGTTTGTTTCTGTTGACTATTTTTGTGTTATACTTTTTTTTTATTACAACGTCTGTGCTATGCATGTCTATATTTGTTTTATGTTGGCAGAATAAAAAGAACGTGGAAAAAAAAAGATTCGGACCTCTCCTCGTCCATCTCCAGACTGGACTCGCTCTCCGACAGCTGTCTGCTCAGCGCCTCTCTTCTCTCCATCTCGCGCAGGAGCTTCCGCTGCAGCCTCACGTTCTCCTCCTTAATCTGCTTCTCCTCTGCAACGTAGTGCGCCATCTTCTCCGCATCTGTAGGACAGATGAGCCACACTCTCAACATGTTCAACAACCCACTACACACTTATGAATTAGAGTTGGAGTGGACCAAACCTATTAGCACAGACTTTGCTGGCTAGCCCTTAGAAGTATTTTCTGGCTAGTTGTGCAGCCTTTGATGTGAAACAGAATAAAACTGAGGCAGGTATGGCCAAAGGTAGCTGGTGTAACAAGTAAGTATAAGCTGAGGCAACAGTAAATGCCCATATGTGTGAACAACATATTCACTAACGTCACACAGACATGTGTTGAAGTAATCCATTCTAACTAATGCTATGGTCACATTTCAAACTGGGCCTGGAATGCGGGAATCAAAACTAAAAGTGTCAAGAAATATACACAAATTATGCTAATGATAATTTTTTACCGTTTTGTTGTCTTCTATACCATACTTTTTGTTCTAGCAAACTGCCCCACCAGGTAAAGGTTTGGAAATGTGACCATAGCATAAGCTTGAGCAACTATCTATTTTGCTTCCTGCATGACATGTACAAAATGTACATGCAAATTTTGTCATCCCAATATCTTTCTTGTCTTTCCAGACTGCAGTGACTTGCCTGATCAAACTTGTAATTGTGCATGTGTGTGTAAAAAGTCATTTCAGACTAGAGAGCTAGAGCTACATTTGTCTTCTAAAACCTTGTAATGGAGCCCTTGTCTGTTAGTACTCACGCTCTTGCTGTGCCAGCTCCAGTTGTCTCCTGAGCTTGGACACCTCGTTGCGCAGGTACTGTACGTGCATGGTCAGGTTCTGTGCAGTGTCGCCCTCCGTCAGTTCCCGTGGGGAGGGGGGCGCAGACACCGGCTGGTCCAGCCTCTCCTGAAGCAGCCTGGTGAATTTGTCACATCAAAATATTCAACTGTTATATTTTGTTTTCAAGATTCATAATATTCACAAAATGTATTCTTTTAGCTTGGCAAATCGTAAGTAGTTGGAAATTGTTTCTGTAACCTGCAATTTTGCATGTTGCAGGTGGGTATTATATGGTCTGAAGCCTTGTTTATTCATAAGAAGGTCAAATTGGTCTGCAGGCCACTTTTCATTGAGGTGATGAGGGAAGAGGTGCACTATGATCAGGATTTGATTTACTTATTTGGCTGTAAAAATGTCAAGATTTCACCCTATCCATCCAAAAATTAGGACCTCACGACAGGAAATTGATGAAAATGCATTTTTTAGACTTAAAATGACAGATTTAACAACGAAAAATTAATACATTGACTCTCAAACAATGAGAGGGATGGAGAAAAATTCAAAGCTGGAGACAACCTTGACATTGATACTGACCTTTTCTCTGCCTCCAGTCTGTCCATGCGTTTCCACAGCCGGTTGACCAGGGCCTCCTGCTCCTGCTCCAGGGTGTTCTCTAGCTCCACCTTCTCACGACGCAGCTGGGAAGGGCAAAGGTCTTGTTACTGACTTTTTCTTTCTTTCCCCATTAACTTTTCTACATTGAGCAAGAGCATGTCTTCAAAGCTCTGTTCTGTTAATCATCCTTTTATTAACAACATTTCTTCAAATATACAATTAAAAACTAAACAAGTGAACAACTCGACATGGACAACCTGGCCATTGTGACCACTCTTTAGTGGTCACTCAGATAATTTTCCCCACTGACACAAGCATTAAGAATCCTGTCTATGGTGACGACCTGTCCACATAGACCAGATTTTATTGGTCCCTTTCTTGGGCAGTTTTGACTGTAAAAGAAGCTGTCACCTTCAACAGTCACAGTCAACACATATTCCCCCTTTATGTTTACATCGACAATCCTATTCCTTGTGTTGATTGCATGCAGCAAAGTTGTTCCTGGGTCTAACCTGTTCCAAGTTGTTTTGCTTCTGGTGGATCTCGTTCTCGAGCTTCTCGATCTTCCTCATGAGTTTGTTAACCTGGAACTCCTGCTCCTGCTCCAGGGTCTGCTCCAGTTGGACCTTCTCCTCTCGCAGCTAAACATAAACATAAACAACAAATATAAACAATCTTACTTGTGAGTTTGTTAACCTGGAACTCCTGCTCCTGGGTCTGCTCCAGTTGGACCTTCTCCTCTCGCAGCTAAACATAAACATAAACAACAAATATACACAATCTTCCTCATGAGTTTGTTAACCTGGAACTCCTGCTCCTGCTCCAGGGTCTGCTCCAGTTGGACCTTCTCCTCACGCAGCTAAACATAAACAAAAACAACAAATATAAACAATCTTACTCATGAGTTTGTTAACCTGGAACTCCTGCTCCTGCTCCAGGGTCTGCTCCAGTTGGACCTTCTCCTCTCGCAGCTAAACATAAACAAAAACAACAAATATAAACAATCTTACTCATGAGTTTGTTAACCTGGAACTCCTGCTCCTGCTCCAGGGTCTGCTCCAGTTGGACCTTCTCCTCACAGCTGAACATAAACATAAACAAAAACAAAACAGGGCTCAAAATACAAAGTGCATGATTTATGCAATGCACTTTTGTGCATCCAAAATTGGAGCTGTGTACCTACATGTTGATCATGGGGTGCACTGGTGAATCAGTCCTAGATTTTTGTGTAAGGTTGTACATTGTATACTGCTCTACAGCATACAATGTCATGTATTCTTGACATTCAAGTGAAAGAGAAGAAAAGCTTTGTAGTATTACTTATTTAGCATTTGAAGTTCACAAAAACATTTGGCTTCATTAATTATTTCATGTTGTGCATCCAAAGTTTTTCTGTGCACCTATATTTTTAGGTTAGATTCACCTATTTCCAAAAATGAATTTTTAACATATAAACACAAACAATGCTCCTCAAGAGTTGTTGATCTAGAACTCCTGCTCAAGTGAAGTTTTAATGGAGGTTTAGTAAGAAGTAAAAAGATTTTCTAAAAAAAATAGAACAGGATTGACAATTGTCAAACCTATAACTAGATTTTCTAAATTCACACAGTGTCTGCCCACATTCAAAGAGAACCGGTGTTCTAACTTGTGTGACACTTCCAGCCCACAGGAAGAGAAGAATCATGCTTGCTGTCCCAACACTTCCTGCCCTGGAGACAACCTACATCCTCTACATTCCACAGTCACACACAGGAAAACCACCAATCCCACAAACCAGCTCTGGAGGAAATCTCACAGCTGGGAAATCAACCACAAGACTATGTCAATCAACTCTTAACATACGTTGGCTTTGACTTTGTATAACACAACTGCAGAGAAAAATGGGACTGTTGCACTTGTTGGCTATTGGAACTGTTTCTGAATATTCTGGAATGTGATCTTTTGGAATATGAATAAAGCTTAAACTATCTTCTTGTTTAAGGTGCATTGATGCTGTTAAATTTGTATTAGGCCCAATTTATACAGAGTTTTTCCAGATATCTAAAAAAATCCGCCGACATCTGAGCCTTAGATATCTGGACGCATTTATACACACCGACAGGAGGTACCGCAGGACTCACGCAGTGCACTGATTGCACTCGTGACCTTTGACATACAGCGCGCGTTTCAAAATGGCGGGAGAACCGCCTGTGTTTTTCGTCATAATGAATCAGATGGTATTCTTTCTTTATCTGACTCGCGTGTGGCTAAACATGAGGCAGCAAGCAAGGGTTGAGCGTAAGAGGCGTTTGAGGTACCGGGGAAGACGACAGCGACCGGTCAGAATCAACGCTGCGTTCCTACTCGCTGCCCTTGTTGTGGCGGAGGGGGAGGGCCGATCCACCGAACGATCTGGCATCACGAAAGAAGTCCGTCGTCCGTTTGGGAACAAATGGTCCTTGATGCTAAGAAGGTTTCCCGCTTTATCGCCCGCCAAATATGTAAACTAGCGTGAACCCCAACCTCCAGATGTCTACTACGCGACACATTCTGTTTAGACGTCCGGCTGGAGCAGTCGGGGACTCCCGCTGAGTTGTCGGGCGAACGCTTCAGAGTGGTCGGCTGAAATTTTTCCGACATCTAAAAAAACCCTCATTAAGACCATGAAATTCCTGTCTAGACACAGAAAAAAGCTGTCGCCTGGCAGATATCTGCAG